>NC_143560.1:63270000-63570000 GCF_054136105.1 Typopeltis vanoorti
TATGATATTGCCATTGATGCCATTAGTTCACGCCTCTAATCTTTCTCAGGATTCTCATATCAGTGGTCTCTAGTCTTTGGTCAAGTGTTTTACTTCTGACCCAGCTCTTGGATCCATAAGTTAAAACTGGTTTGAACACCGTCTTGTATATGGCTAATTTTGTGTTCTGACTAATTTCTCTCTTATTCCATATGAATTTATTCAATTGCCTTCCTACCATACCAGCTTTGTTGATTCTGTTGTCTATTTCCATATTTAATTTGCCATCTTCACTAAAAATCGTGCCTAAGTAGGTGAAATGTTTTACTTGTTCCACAGGTTCTCCATTCACAACACAGTTGACATTTTCAACGATTCTGCCTATTTTCATTGCCTTTGTCTTTTTATTGCTGACCTTCATACAATATCTATTACAACAGTTATTCAATTTAGTCAAGGAATCTTGCAGACTCATAGCGGATTTATTGATAAGTATAACATCGCCGCATAAAGCAAAGAGCTGACATTAACATCTCCAATTTTAATATCATATTTAATACCACTTTCCTTCATAATGTGATCCATATAGATAATGAATAACAGATGGGTTAATGTACATCCTTGTCTCACACCAGATTTAACATTAAACCATCTTCCTGTACTTCCTTCAATTCTAACTGCTGACTTACAATTCAAATAAAGACTAAGTATAGCTTGATATAATGCCCCATTGACACCATATAACTGCAGCATATTGAATAGCTTCTCTCTTGGCACCTTATCATATGCCTTTTCCAGATCTACAAAACTCAATTAGAGATCTTTGTTATATTCCCATGATTTCTCAACTATTTGTCATAAAGTGAAGATCTGATCCTGACACCCTTTATTTGTCCTGAATGCAGCTTGTTCTTCCCCAAGCTTTTCTTCCACAATTCTTCTCAACCGTTTCTCAAGTATACTTGCATAAATTTTACCAGGAACACTCAGTAGTGAAATACCTCTGTAATTCTCACATTCAGTTTTATTTCCCTTTTTATATATGGGTACTATGAGAGCTCTACTCCAGTCATCTGGAATATGTCCCTCTGTTCAGGCCTTCTGAACTATGCAGTGCAGCCACTGCAAGATTTTTATACCACCATACTTCAGCATTTCTGGTCGAATATCATCTACTCCTGCTGCCTTTCCACATTTTAAGCCTTTGATGGTTTTTTCTACTTCAAGTATGGATATGTATTCCTGACTGTATGCCTGTTGAGTGTTTTTTACCACTGTGCTATCACTGCTTGTTTCATTTAGCAATTTCTCGAAGTAATTACTCCATACTTCAAGGATATCTTTTTCTCCCATTTCCATGTCACCTTTATCATCTCTAACTCCTTTTACAGTATCTTCCTCCATTTCTAAGCTTCTTCAACAACCTCCAAAATATTTTGTTACCTTCTTGCTATTTATTTTCTATGTTCTTGCCAAAGTCCTCCCATGACTTTTGTTTAGCTAGTTTTACACAGTGTTTAGCTTTCTTACATTTCTCTCTGTATTCTCTAAGAGCACAAGCTGATTTATTTGCCAGGAACGTTATGATGTAATTTTTCATGTAGTACTGTCATATCCTGTACACCCCTTGAGGGTACATGGCAGGAATTTGATGATGATGATGATGAACTTTTGATATGCTTTCTTCTTTTCCTTCACTGCCTCTTTAACTTCCTGTGTCCACCATGGAGTTCTGATTTTTCTATCCTTGCAGACAACCTCACCACATGCCTCTCTGGCTGAATCAATCAAGATTTTCTTCAAGGCTTGCCACTGAATCTCTAAAGTTTGGTTCCTGTTCTCAAACTCTTTCATTTTTTTCTTCAGTAATCTTTGTGTATTTTAGTCTACAGTTCACATCTGAGAGCTTCTCAACTTTTATTCGCTTTAAAACTTTCTTACATGTTATTCTTTTCAATATGAAATTCAATTTTATCCTGCTCAAGAGTAAATAGTGATTACTTCCAATTACAAATCCTCTGTACACTCTGGTGTCCTGCACCAGGGAGAAAACATCACTATCAACAATAACATAGTCAATGAGACTTTTCTTATTTCTTGCCTCTTCTCTCCATGTGAATTTGTGCACATTTTTATGTTGGAACATGGTGTTAGTAATAACCAGTCCATGTCCTGAGCAGAAATCCAACAAATATTTGCCATTATTATTGGCTTTGCTCTTTTCTCCAAATTTTCCCAATATATTTTTTTATGTCTGACAATCATTTCCCACTCTGCTATTTAGATCCCCAACAAGGACCAACTTTTCCTTTATCATTCTGTCAGAAGCTTTCTCTGAATCCTCAAAAAAAATTCTTCCACTTCTACCTTAGTAGAACCTTCTGTGGGACCATAGGCACAAATAAGTCTCATTGTCCAGTTCCTCATTCTGATATTTGCCCACATCACTCTACTTGAGACCACCTGCTATTCAAGAAGATTAGCCTTGTGTTTAGTGTTGAATACAATTGCTACTCCTTTTTTTCCTTGATTGTCACTGCCTGAATATAACATTTTGTATTTATTGCTCAGAAAGATCTCACCAGTTTTTGTCTTTTTTGTTTAAGTCACCCCTATTATGTCAATATCGTACTTATCTAATTCCTCAGCTAGCTCCATTTCTTTGCCATTCAGGCTTCTTATGTTGATAGTACCGATCTTTAACTCTAGTGATGTTGAATTAGGGTGTTTTTTCAGATTTGTTCCAGTAGCTGACTTTTCACTGTTCAACCTTGTTCCCTGGTGAAAACAACGGTGGGCTTGTTTAACAAGGAACTACCCAGCCGGCATGATATTTTGTCATGTTATACCATCATTTTGTAATTTGGTTTAAGCCAATAAAAATTACAATTGGTCAGCTAAATCCCAAATTGCCAGCCCATCCTCATTCGTTCAGTATGCAGGTAGATACCCAACAGGTGAACCACGAGAAGGTGAGGATTGGACATTAGGTCAGAAGCCCTGGTCGGTTCAGCACATTCCTTTAAAGGCTATGTGGAGGTCTCCTCTCAGTTATACAGCTTTGACCCTTAAGCACCCTTACCATGTTAATGCATAATATAAATTATGCTGTGGTTGACCTAAAGTAGTGTATGTTTACTTAGTAGATAAAATGCCTGAAAGCTTTTGCTGATGATTTCAATGAACTCAGCAATAAGCATTTAGTATTAAAATGAGTTGCTTTATAATCATTGTAATATTAAAATTCCTTAAAATTTCTTAGTATACTATGTTTGGTTTCTTATCAGCTTGACCATAATCTGGTAATATCATCTGATAGTATAAATTAGTTCTCTCTCTCTCTTTCTCAATAACTAAGGAGAATAATAAGCTTTCTAGTTTAAGCCACAGCAATACATTCAAGTTTGTTGTTTGCTTGCAGCTGAGCTTAATTTTGCATCGGTAATCATGAATGTGCAGTTGTAGAATTTTTTTTTTTATACTTGGTTACAAAGTACATTATATTTTTGTGTTAATCCTTTACCCAAACATAAAGAAAGAATAACTGTCCTCAAGTATCTATATAACTAGACTGTATTTGGAGACAGTATGACTTCACGTCATATTGCCCTAATATTCCATTATGCACACCACATTTCTGTACTGCTTCTAGTGAACTTTGAGATTTTATGTGTAGTCCTTTGCCTCCACATTCAAATAGCTTAGTTGTTAAGACAACTTGTAAGCAAACATTTGTATATTAATACTTTGGTAAAGGATTAAAACAAGAGTATAATTTTCTTTATAACCAAGTGAAAAAAATTCTACAGATATTTTTAATTCAGAGCGTTTTAATAATATGGCAATACGCTATTTTTTTATTTGAATATGGAAAATATTACATCAGCATTGATTTAGCCTCACTATCTTTAGTTTTGAGTTTCGGAGTTAGATTTTCCTCCAACCATCAGGAGTGTGACTGGTATGATGGTTGTTGATTTCACTGGTGATTAGTGAGTTTTAGATTTTGTGAATCTTCTTTGACAGCAGAGTACAAGGTAAGCATATTTGAATACTTTTAAACATGAACAGTTTAAGTCCCGACAACTTTGTCCAATCTCTGGATAAGAAGCTGGCACTCGACCTCCTCAGAAAACTGTTGAAGAAATTTGAGGTAGAGTGGCCAGGGTTTCTAAACCTATATTCAATGCCAATTTACTCCACAGAAGGGGACAACTCAACACCAGGGGAGGAAGGTGAGATAAACCTGATAATCTCTACTCCCACACCAAAAAAAAAAGCGTAAAACAGCATAGACTCAATTAAACGATGGGATGGAAGAAGTTGCCCCCCCCCCCAACACTGACTCCCCAAACCCAATGAAAAAAGTCTCGCCAATTGTACTGTGGGAAAAAGAACGATGGATGGCCCTCAGGCCTATTATGCAAAACCACCAAATTGCCTCTTCATCTGCAAAAAACGTAGATGACTGAGTTAAAATCCAGCCTGCAACAGTAGGCGACTACAGACACCTCACAAAAACCATGGATGAGTTATATATTAAAAATCATACTTACTTACTGAAGTCAGAGAAAAACCTAAAAGTTGTACTCATGGGAGTAACAGAAAACATCTGCACAGATGAAATAACTGAAGACTTCTGCCTCCACGATCTCCCACCTGTCAAGGTCAGCAGAATGTTATGGGCCGACAAGAGTCCAATGCCCCCTAGTACTCGTAGAGATACCTAACACACACAAGAACATATACAACATAGCAACGATCTGTGGTCTAAAAATCACAACTGAACCACTAAGGAAAAGAGCCTTGTCGGGCCAGTGCCACAGATGTCAGAAATATGGACATGCACAGAAACTCTGCAGGGCAGACTACAAATGCCTCAAATGTGGACAAAACCACTCCACAGCAACCTGCTCCAAACCCAGGACCTCACCAGCCAAATGCACGAACTGTGGGGCCCCCCACCCGGCAAACTACAGAGGCTGCAGTCACTACCCTAAGAACAAAACAGACAACAAAAGGAAACAGATCTCTCAACTCTGCCCACAGGCACCAGAGTTGACAGCTCCCCAGTTGCCTGACATCCAACAAAACACCAGCTCTCACAAATGGAAAATACCACTAGTCTGGAAAGCCACCGTTGAAGCAGGACCTATGCCGAAGTAGCCCGCCCATCCAAAGATACCCAGCGGGACCAAATTCTTCCAAACATGACAACAGTCATCACATTCTCGTTGGCAAACATGCTTCAAGAAGACTTCAGTAAGTCAAACCCTTCACCAAACTCCACAAAAAGATTTCTAAAATAAACTCAAACCATCTTATCAATGCTTGTTAATGAACAAAACTAGATTACTCCCAGACTCACTACAGATCACCGCTTGGAACACCAACGGCCTAAAAAACAAGACACTGGAGCTTCAAGAATTCTCTCACAGATACAACCCCGATATTATCCTAATTAATGAAACTCATCTAAGATCCGCAGACAATCCAACCTGCAACCTAGAACTCACTGGTGTCGAAGTCCACACAAACTTAACTGGAAGACTTAAAATCTATGCCACCTACAACTTCCCCGCTAAGACCCTGCTATTTTCTGACTTGGATGCAGTACTGGGCTTAAATGAATCCATCATCTTCGTCGTCGCTGGGGACTTAAACTCCAAACATCTCTCCTGGAACAGCAGAACCACAAATAAAAATGGCCGTATCCTCTTCAGCTACTCAGGATTAAACAACACTGTCATAACAGGACCCACTACAACCCAACTGGCACAGCCAACATCCTAGACATCGCCATCCTACACAACATCAAATACCAGTACAGTGTTCAAGCACTGAATGAATTATCATCGGATCACAACCCAATTCTACTTAACTTAGGGAACAAAGACTAGTCACCCCCCCCCCAAACATCCATTGTCTGGGAGAAACTTAGGAAAGTTCTACCAGAACACATTGGTCCAGTTCCCCATATAAAAGCCAAGGAAGAAATAGACATGGCAATAAAGAACCTCACCAATCAAATCAATAAAGCCATAGCAGCAGCCACAGTATCTACGATTACCCACAAACAAAACCATCTCCCAGAAGAAATCATGGACTTAATAAGGGAAAAAAACAGACAAAGAAAAAGATACCACAACATAGGTGCTCCCCAGGACAAAACAGCCCTAAACAGACTAAACAAATCTGTCCGAGAAGCACTTCAGAACCACAGGAATCGACAACAAGCTCACCTCCATCTCCACAGCAGATCATTCCATATGGAAATTCCTAAACAAGCTCAGGAAGAAGCGCAAATCCCTCCCCCCCCCTCCAAGCAGAACAGCACCTTGCATACACAGATGCTGACAAAGCTGAAGCTATAGCAAGAAACCTAGAGAAACAATGCAGTCCTGCTTATGAGAACCTAAACATCAGCCATGTTTACAAGATCCATCGTAAAGTCAGGTTCACAGTAAATCGTCCCGATAACAATCCAAGCCCTATAATGCCTACCTCACCTACCGAAATAATCGGTATCATCAACCACCTCAAAATCAAAAAAGCTCCAGGTCCTGATGGCATCACTAACAAAGTCATCAAGGCACTACCACGCAAAGCCATAGCGCATCTGACAAACATCATAAACTCCATCCTCAAATGGCAGCACTTCCTCCAGTCATGGAAAATAGCTGACAACTGTTCAACTCTAAAATTCCCTGGAAAACTGAAACAAAATACCTTGGAATACTTCTCGACGAATGATTATGCTTCAACAGCCACATCAAGAGCACATGCACCAAAGCTTCAAAAGTTATTGCCCAGCTGTACCCCTTGATCAACAGACAGCAAACTAAGTACAAGAAACAAAATTCTACTCTACAAGACAGTGATCCATCCCACAATTATATACGCCTCCCCAGCCTGGAGCCATACCTCCAAGACAAACATCCTGAAGCTACAAAGACTACAGAACAAGTTCCTAAATTTTCTCGGGCCACCAGGAAAAGAATTTATTTCCCGGTGGAACGCCCGGAAATAAATATCCCCTACATCTTTTCATTACTATGCTCCCTAGCAGAAAAATTCTTTATGAAGACATCTACGCATCCAAATCAACTAGTACAACAAGCCAGAAACTACGAAGGTAATGACCACTAGAAACGTAAAAGAACTAAAAGCCATCCTAACACTCAATGATGTGTAAGGATGGCTTTTGGTCTTTTACGTTTTTCTAACACTCAATGATGTGTAAGGATCACTTCTGCCCACTCAGGGCGAACTAAAATAGCTCACAAATCTCTCCCATCACTGCTCCTGAAACAGACAACAGGGAATATAAAAAGTGTCAAGCTTCACCCTCTGCGCCATATATGTCCTGCGTCTTTCACTATCTTTACAAATCTGTCTCCCACTGATGAGACCTCATAAAAGTCGAAACCCATTTAGACAGTGATCCTATCCATAATGCATAGCAGTGTATGCATCAAAAAAGGAAGTGTTGTGCATTATGGGATATTGACCAATTGATGTGATGTCCACAGCCTCTATTTACAAAGTAGTCCTGTGAAGATACCTTGTGCAAACTTTTGTTTGCTACACTTGAGTAAAGGATTATAAATAAAAATTATTACATGACTAGCACACTAATAGGTAGCATGCAGTTAATGCATATCATTCATTATTCTGTTAATATTCAAGAGATTAAAGCTGATTAAATTGAAGGTTTCATCAGAGACCATAGAGCTAATGTACTATATAGGCTCTACTTCTATATACTATAACTTCTAAATAATAACCAAGTTCTTTCAAGCAAAAAATAGAGCAGCTGTAATGTTCAGCACCAAACTAAAAGATAAACTTCTGAATGGGAGTCAGTTCAATACTGAGATGGGTAAATTTCAGAATGCAGAATTGGACAGTGAGACTTTATTAGTGCCTGTGGTCACACAAAAAGTTCTAGTAGGGTGGAAGTAAAGATATTTTTAATGGGAAATTCTAGAGAAAATAGCAAAATTAATAATAATAATAACACTTGCTTGATTTCTGCTCAGGAGATAAACTAGTTGCCAGTGCCGTAACTAAGCAGATGCAACAGATGCATAGACCCAGTACAATGGAGACTCTGAAATGGAGTATCAAAAAAAATGACCAGTATTATAATTTTATTTTCAAATTTTAAATTTTGCTGCCATGGGGGCCGATTCATAACATATAATATAGTGGTATCTCGCTAATCCAAACAAATAAAAACTGTGATCGTTCGTATTAGCGAATTTTTCCCTTCAAGAGACAATATTAACTAGTGTTTAAGACAAAAATAATCAGATTCTAATGTTACATCAATTTAATTCTGTAAATAAATGAAGTAACGGATAGAAAAAGCTACTGTACTGTAATGTATGTAATGTAAAACTTAAAAAATAATATAACACACAAGTTTATTTTAGTAAAAATTTTGTTTGTATGTACCTGTATTGTTGAGGATTTTGATTTAATAAAATTGCATAGTTCTATACATAACTTAATTTGCGTAAGAAATATCACTTTCTTGTACACAACACAAAAAGGGTATCCCGAAAAAAAAGTTTCACAAAATAACACAAAAAAAGTTTTATTTCTTTGTAAAAGTCACTGATTTTCTTTTGCTTCTTGGAAACTAAACTTTTTTCGAATGCTTCTTAAAAATGCTGTATTTTCAGAGCTGTATTAGCAATAAAATTTTGTGGAATGGTGTATCATTCTGCTTAGCCCATTCTGTACACATATTAAAACTGTCAACTGCCTCATCATGTTTTACTTTTATTCTTCGAGTCCTTTATCATATCGTCAGCATTGTCTTTTAATTCATTCTCTAGAGGCATATTTATATTTATAATTTCATTGTCTGATTTGATTTCGAATTCGCTTTCGGTTCCACCTGTAATCCATTTCGTAACATCTGTTTGTGAAATTTCAAAATCTGGATTTATATTTTTAACCAAATTATGCACGTTTTGAATTTCCTCTTTTTGTGTATCACTGTAGTTATCTTGGTAAATTCTATCCACAGTTTTTTTCCATGACGCTCGAATTGCCTCAAGTTCGACGGCATCCCAAGCAGCAGCAACTGACAATGCTGCATCCTTAATTATTAAGAGTACACAAAATAATACCTTAAAATAAAACTTTTTTTTTTCTTTCAAACCGCAGTTTGGATTACTGGAGGGTTCGGATTAATGAGATACCACTGTATTTATAAATAAAATTTTTATTTCTGTAGTATCTATTTTTTTATTTTTTTTCCCCCACAAAAACAGGGACCAAAAATAAAATCTTGCACAAGGCCAGTGAAAAGCTAGTTTCGACAGTATTTTAACATAAAGAGGTGTATAAATGCATGTGGAAAGAAATGTAAAAAAAAATAAGAAAGATGTTGTTTGATTATCTCATTATTAAATGCATGTGTAAAGAAATGTAAAAAGCTAAGAAAAATATTGTTTGATTATATTATGGTTCATAGTGTCATCTTCAAAGATAAGAGACATGACTATACAGCAGATTTGAAATGCAAAATTTAGTTCTAAGCAGAATAAAAATGAGTATCACATTGAAAAGAAAAATATATATATGGAAATTTTAAAAATAATCAAATTCCATCTGTTTTCAGAGGTAAGCTATAGAGTTAAATATACAAATATTATTGATTCAGCAACCAGAAGATTTTATATTCATCCAGAAATGCTCAAATATAAAGGTATTGTCGAAATACACTGCATAATTCAGAAAGATTGATAAGGTCAAATTATAGATATTTGGAGTAGAGCTGTCATAGTATCCATCTACAAAAAGAAGAATAAAACTGAATATGTGAATTGCAAAGGAATCTCTCTCTCTGCTGAGTGTTATAAGTAAAATTTTATGCAAGCATACCTCAAAAGATGCTCAGAAAAATTATGGAAGAGAAACTCAGAGAAGAACAAGCTGAGTTCAAGCCAAACAGCAACTCTTAGGATCAGATTTTTACTTTGACAATAAATAGTCAAAAAGTCATGGAAATATAACAAGGACCTGTATTTAAATTTTATAGATATACAAAAGATATATGACAAACTACAACAGAAAAGCTGTTCAAATCACTACATTTATATTATATGAATGGGATATTATACAGAGTAATATATAGGCTGTGCTTAACTTATATCAGTCATTAGAATTAAACGATATCAAGGAAGAAAATGGGATATAAAATTGGATATGAGACAAGGGTGCATGTTATCGTCTCTATTTTTTGTCATTTATTTGAATCATATTTTTAAGAGAGAGACCTGCAGGGAGTCAGGGACTCATCGAGGGAGGCCACATACTACATGCACCAGTTATCATACTTATTCTTGAATTTATTCACACTGCTTGCACTCAAAACATCCAATGGTAATCCATTCCAGTCATGGACCACCCTATGACAGAAAAATCTCGCCCTCACCCTCTTCTTAGCAGCATTCATTCTCAGCTTCCAAGGATGCCCTCTTGTCCTTTTCCCACCCTCCATAAATTGAAAAATTCCATCAACTGAAATCCTGGACCCTTACAGAAGTTTGTAAGTCTCAATCATATCACTGCTCTTTCTCCTGTTTGCTATTGTCTGCAGTCTACAAATTCTCAGTGTGTCTTCATAATCAGTATTCTACAATCATGATATCATTTACACTCCCCTTTGCACTCTCTCTTTCTCTCTCCACTGTATCACAGAACCACAATGGAAATAAGGAGACCAGACATGCGCACAATAGTCCAAGTGAGGTCTTATCAAGGCTTTGTAACGAGGCAAAATGACATCCTTATCTTTACATGTGACTGTTCGTTTCAGCATTGCAATTATCTTTTAAGTTGTATTTGCAATCTTTGCTACATGGCCCTAAACTTCAACTTCCTATCTACTAACACTCCAAGATCCCTAGCCTCAGTTTCTTCTAGCATATTCCCATCTAGTATATTGCATACACTAGTTTGATAGCTTTTAACAAAATGGGAACTCATTAGTTGAATAACCTCTTCTGCATCTGTTAACCTCATGCCATCTGTACTTAGTTGAATTATTCTTTCTTATTCATTCTTTGTTTTATTTGCAGCATAACAGTACAGTTCTTTTGGGTTGTCTTGCAGAGCCAGTTTCTTTTCATACTCTGACTTAGCTTTCCATACAACAGTAGTGACTATTCTAGCCTGCTGGTTATAATTTTCATGATGGACATCATCCTTATGCACACAGTATTATTTCCCCACATCATCCTTTTCACTCCTACCCTATTTATTCTTCAGTCTCTCAGGACACATTCTGATATCACATCATTTAAGTATTATTTAAATGCTTCTCATTTAACAACGGATCCCATCCACTGAACTCAGTACACGCCTCAGTTGGTCATAATTTCCTGCTCTGTAGTTCAGCATGTAACCTTTTCTAAATGGAACATTCATAAACTTAGTCACTTCACAAGTGGGTACTGCATGATCACTGTCATCAACTGGAGGCAGAATAGTTGCATCTTTAACTGAAGTGCCTTCTGACACTATAATCAAATCTAACACTCTTTGACCTCGAGTTCCTTTACATGTCACATGCTGCTTGAGGAAGTCCTGCAACAGCTCAATAAATTCATTTTCGTTCTTCTCATGAGATTCTACTGCTACATAATCAATATTTGGATAATTAAAGTCACCCATTATGATTACTCTTTTTGCGCTCATCTTGTCTATTTAGTGATGCATTTCTTCATCACTAGCAACCGATCCACCAGTTCTGTAACAAAACCCCACTATGTAATTGATCTTGTTAGATTCCACGTCATACCAGATGGCTTCAAACTCACTGCCACATGAAATACTGTTAATAGTAGTACTACAATCATAGGTCTCAACTCTAACCAGATTCAAGCCATTCGATATCATTAGCATCATGCCCCCTTCTGATCCTATCCTCTCTATCCTTCCTAAAAATACTGTGTCCTTTACACTCGATACCAGTAAGCATGTCTGATTCTGATAGCCAAGTCTCACTAATGCCTACAATCTGAGATCCCAACATATATACCAAGGCAACAAACTCTACTCCTTTGTTTCCGATACTCCCAACACACATGTACAGACATAATAATCCAACTGCATGTTCATTTGTATTCAAGTGGTCCCCAGGTTACAGACAACCTGATTTACACCATTCCATACTTACAAACAGGCTCCCCATAAGGATAATTAATAATGAAATCAGTTCTTCCCAAAATATTGGAAAATATTCCAATATTTTCACTGAAATAACCACACCAACTGTGCACTGCAACTGTTGGGTAGGCCTATGGGCTTTGGGTACCATTTAAAAATCCTGATATACTAAGGGCACTGTGAACCGAAAAAGTTTTGGTAAAACTGAATTAAATAATTAAATTAATAATTCGGTAACTAATTTCTTCCACACATATAAATACACCCACATGTATGAGTTTGTTTTTACATTCTGTTTGTTTGAATTAGAAGAAAGAGCACAATAATTTTTGTAACTTATTATTAGAGTACAGGGGTATTATTATTATTATTGCCACATATGAGCCATTATAGTATTGTTGTTGTTATTATGATTATTATCGTATATGTGCTGTTCATCAAGGATCTGAGTTATGTACAAATCTGACTTAAAGACGTTCTCAGGAACGTATCTCATTCGTAATCCGGGGATTGCCTGTACTCTTGTTTACAATCTGCATGACACAGTTGGACAACTTGCAGATCTCTATTCTTCTCTAGTGCCTTATACATGTAGACATCTTTGCACATGTTTGATGGGGTCAAAACCAGGTGAACACAAAGGTGAAATCATTCTCTCCTCATCATTCTGTGTTAGGTCTCACACCAGTTATTAGTTTTTCAAAACTCCTGATACCAAACGCATTTAGGTGTAGGCCAGTCCCTCTTATACAAATCCAATCTTCCCTCAGACTCACTCCACACATCTAAAAACTTGCATCCATTCCTTCTACACAACCTATGCATTGAATCGGTTGCCATCATAGCCCTTATTTTTAATTCATTGTGATCGTCTCAAGGCAATATACTGTCGATTTTCACTTTCTCACTCTTCACTCTTGACTCTCCCAACAACCCTTTCACGTCCTCTCCTGTACTGAACTTATCTTTAGTTAAGTTATTAGTACCTACTACAATGATCTCGTTTACTTTTCTTTTCGTTTTTTATTGGTTCCTTTATATTCTTAATTTTTGCTCCAGGAAAACTGGAGGTTATAACTTTCTCATCAATAGCATATTTTATTATAGAGTCACCATACCAAGTAACATCGTTTTTACACAATGCCAATTACTCGATTTCTGTTACTTCCTAACTTAACTGTTGCTTTGTTGTTTCTTATTTTGCTGTTTAATTTTCTTTTCCTTCCTATGTTTATTTAAACGCCTCTCGACTTTTTGTAATTCCTGTGCTGTCTCTCTGATGATCTGCTTTAATTTTGCTATTTTGGAAGTTATTAATTTTCAATAACCTTGTTAGCAGGGCTAGCCTTCTTGTTCTCAACTGCACTGCTCTTGTTAGGATTATGTTTCTTGTGCGTTTTTGGCGCCATTTCAAACTTATACTGATTATTCAAATATCTTAATAAAAAGATGTTATAAAACACTAAAATCTACACTAATATACTATAAAACACTAAAATCTACACTAATATACTATAAAACACTAATTTTATAAGGGAAAAATGCAATAAAACAGACAAAAATTTCCAATTTTATACGAGCACTAAATTCACTAACCGACCTGTTATGAAGGAAAGTAGAAAGAAAAAATTATAAAGAAAAGTAGCTTTAAATCTGAGATATTAAGCTCAATTCTTTACTTTCTGCAGATGATACTATACTCCTAAATCAATCCAGTATAAGCTTTCAGGACTCTTTAGCTAAATTGAATAATGGCTGTAGTAAGTTTGGTGTGAAAATCAGAAATAAAAAGACAGAAGCCATGACAATAGGCAGGAAAACAGAAAAACAACTGTTCTTGATGGAGAACTTATGTGGGAAAGGACTGTCATCAGTATTATCAATTCCTAATATGTACTCTCAAAGAGTGTATGGGATACTATGATAGTACTACCTGATTACATTCACATTATTACTAGCTTCCTCAGGTCCACTGTATTGTCAAATTTTACATTTCAGTCTTCTAAGGCACTACTAATAGCATTACCCTATTTGGATCTTGGTTTTCCACTCTCTGGGTCTTTTTATGTTTTCTACCAACATGGCATTGCATCACCTATTTCGCTTGCTTTTCTTCTTGAATAATAATAGTATCAAGTTCCTTTCCTTGTTTTTAATGTGATACTGCCATTGATGTCACTTATTTACTCCCCTAATTTTTTTAAGAATTCTGATATCTGTCGTCTCTAGTCTTTGAACATCTGTTTTAATTCTAACTTGACTCAGATTTATAAGTTAAAATTGGTTTGAACACTGTCTTATATACTGGTGATTAAGTATTTTGACTAATTTCTTCCTTATTCCATATCAGTTTATTCACCTGACTTCTTACCATACCCACATGTTTATTCCTTTGTTTAATTTGCCATCTTCACTAAAAACTATGCTGAAAATACATTAAATATTATATAGGTTAATTTATATATAAAATAATGACTGTGCATGGAGAATGAACAGTTATTGTTTTGCATGTTCCTCTTGCCTATTTTCATTGTTTTTGTCTTTTTAGTACTAATTTTCATACCAAATTGGCTACAGCATTGATTTGGCATAGTTAAGGACATTCTTCTGATGACTTATACTGCATTTAATTGCGAGTATAACATTATAAAGTAAGTTAAGGGCATAGTTAAGGACATTCTCCTGATGACTTATACTGCATTTAATTGAGAGTATAACATTATAAAGTAAGGACTGAGTTCAATATTCCTAAATTTGAAAAGTTGAATGCTAATTTTTCTCATAATGTATTCCACATACATGTTGAATAATAGCAAAGATAGCATGTACCTTAGACCATGTTCTTGCATGTTCTTTAATTGTAACAGTTGGCTTACAATGAAAGTATAGCATATATATTGCTCTTCATGCTTTGTTTTTACTAACAACTTTTCTTTTGTCACCTTGCCATCTGCCTTTTCCATATCTACAAAACTTAATACAGATCATTGTTATTTTTCTATGATTTCAACTATTGAAATCATAGAAAAATAACAAGGTAAAAATATGATCTTTAGATCCTTTGTTTGGTTTGGACCTATTTGTTATTTTCCATATTTTTCTTCCACATTTTTTTTCTTCACTAGTTCTCAAGTGTAGTGAGTCTTTAGGTGCATCACCCCAAATATATGAGCAGTAGTCCATGTTTTGGCAGATTTAGGATCTATTCTGTATTAGTAGTTGTATGAGTGAAAATTAGCGCCTTGCACAGAAAAGTACACACCAAATTTTTTATGGCAGCTGCAGAAGCTGTGGTTGAGATATTTGTGCCAGAAAAGGCTAGAGGTGTGGGTGAGTCCAAGAAGAGAAATCGTATCATGTTTTGATATCTATCATTAAAAATAAGGATAAGTGTTATGATACTGTTCTTGCAAACAATTATACAGTATTGTATTAGTAGCATTGAATTTCATGAGGTTATCCTCACTCCATTGAAGATTATTAAGATCAGAGTTTAAGGTATTTGTTAATAGAGGATCTTGAGGCTTTTAATGATTGTCACAACAAGGTTTGTTGAATGAGAGAGAAAAGTGGAGCACATCACCAGCATAACTATGAATAGGAATTAAGTCAGTGAGAGTCATTTATATATAGGAGGAAGAGAGTAAGTGAGAGTGAGTAGGATACCCCTGCTTTGTAAAATCTGATGAGAGAAACCATGTTGAAGGTTGAAGGAAGACCTAACTTAGAAATGCGAAGAGCTTCTTCAAACCTGTCCATGGCTTGAGTCCAGAGATGGGTGATGAATGCTGGAAGATCAGTTGTGGATTGAGAATGACAGAATCAGTATTATTGGTTGCTAATTGCTGGTGGACCTCCAGGTGGGGTAGAAGTTGGTTGTTGATGACCTCCCTGAATTGTACAATCATTTGATGACTGACTTCTATCACTTTTTTAGAATGGGCAGATTATTTATACTGCATGGACACATCCATGGAGTCCTAAGACACATTTTGGGAGACCAAAATTATCTACATAGAATCCATCATACCTCTCCTTAAATCCATTAATAGACTAACAAAATATTAAACTGTGACTACCACTCTCCAAGCAAAAAATCTATTCCCCCCCCCCCATCCATGCTAACAACACTCTTACCCAATTTCCAGGGATGACCTCTTGTCCTACTTCCTCTGGCCAAGTGCTGAATTATTTCCTCTGTATTAATCCTATAAAATCCTTTAAGTAACTTAAATGTTTCTATCATATCCCCTCTTTTTTGCCTATCAACCAACTTTCAACCACATATTCTCAATCTGTCCTCATAGGAAGTATTCCATAGACCACTCATCATCTTGTCGCTCACCTGTGAATCCTCTCCACCACTTCCTCATCTCCAAGGAACCCAAGTGACCATACGCACATTAATCCAGATGTGGTCTTATCAAAGATTTATAAAGAGGAATGATAACTCTCTTATCTCATCTTGTTAGTATGCTCTTCAATAACCAAGTAATCCTTTGGGCTACCTGTACTCTATCAATTTCCTGGTATACAGCCCTCAGTGTGGTACACAGCTTGTAGTCTTTTTCTCCCAAAATGCATAACTTGACACTTTTCCACATTATATTGACATGAATGTTATGTTTTGCTCATACTGTCAGCCTGTTTAAATCATCCTGCAAGTTCTGTGTCATCTTGATTAACTATTACCCTACCCAACTTTGCATCATCATCACCAAACAACCAAATATCCCTTTCAAATTATTTCCTATATCATTTATACACAAATTAAACAGCAGTTCAAGCACAGAGACTTGTGGCATACCACTAGTCACCTGCTTTCTCCTGGATTCTGCTCCTCCAAATACTACTTTTTGGTACCTGTCCATCAGCCACCCTCATATCCATCCAGTTTGTTCTAGTTTGCATAACAAAGTTCCATGTGATATCCTTTCAAGTGTCTTTGCAAAATCCAGCAGTATCATCATGTAGCAGTTTTTCCTTTATCCATCTAAGCTGTCACTGTTATCATAAGTTGGTAAATTACTAAGATGTGACTGACCCATCACAAAGATATGCTATCCCTCATACAGTTTCATGTGTTTATCCACCCATTCCTCATTTCTCTTTTTGACCAACGTTTCCAGTACCTTTATTACCACCATCACTCCTGAGATACTGATTGATCTATAATTTGCTACCATTAACTTAGATTCTCCTTTATGCAAAGGAATTATGTTGTCCTCCTTCCACCCCTCCTTGGAACTTTTCCAGAACCGATAGATTAAATAGCCTAGTCAAAGGCATTGTCAATTCTCTTGTGAACATTAGCTGATATCACATGTCATTCCATAGCTGTATTTGTGTTGAGATTCTGCAATATCTTAAAAACCTCCAGTTCATCCACCTCTGTCCCACATATGTCACAGCAGTAACCTCACTTCGGTGATATACCCTTGCAAAGCAGTCACTCAGTAACTTAATTATTTAATCTTCTTATGTCACCTTGCCATTGTCAGCACTCATTAAGGTTATCCTTCCATGGTTATACTTCCTCTTATTTGCCACATAACAAAATAACATCCTTGGGATTTCCTTTGGTCTGCTCAGCCAGTTTCTTCTCATAACTTGATTTTGTCTTCCTTATCATGCTGGTCACTTCCAGACTGCCTCTAAAGAACTTCCATCTGCCTGCTGACTCCCACTCTTGTAGGCTACAATTCACCTGCTGTCATCAGCAGTACTCCACCCTGTCTACTCTATCTTCCCTGAAAATACTAGACCCATCACATTTTTTCACTGTAACTACTGGTGTGATAGTTGGTAAAAGATCCAGATATAAGTGGGAACACAAGTGGACATTTTTATGAAAAGAATAAAAGTGGATAAATTACATGACAAAGTGCTTATTATAAATTTTTTGCTCAACTATCATGAACAACATATATGAGTCAGATAATAATGTGACAGTACGAATGTAATATTTTGGAATTATTCCATATTCATACCGAGAATGCTCTTGATATTTGCCCATAAATTTTATAATAAATAACTTGTTGCATAAGTTATCCATTTTTATTCTTTTCATTAAAATGAAGATCAAGATATAGGTAGATTGATGCAGTTAGAAGTCTATAATGGCTTACAGTATTAGAGACTTGTAATAATATAACTTTTATTATATAGTATAATTATAATATCCTCTACTGCATACACACCACTGCATACAATCTCCCATGACATTTTTGACCCTTTAATGGAGGCAGAAGGGTATGTTACTGGAAAATGAATTTTCTGCATGCTTAAAAAAATGTTTTTAAGAACTTTAGATATTATTTTATTTTCTTAAAAATTTTTTTCCTGCTACTCCTCTAAATTGATATCAATACTTAAGCTTATTTTGCCTATGTTCTAAAGGAGTATCCCTGTATTAAATCATTGGCTTTTTTGCTCCAATTAAATTAAGACATTGATGATATGTATTTTAAAACATATATAGAAAGAAAATGATATAAGAAGAGTAATTTTTTGACATACCTTTGTAGAGTCCTCGTGTTTACTTTAAGCTTTTTGTTGAAACGTCATCAGAAAATATAATTGGTAAAAATTTTAACTGAATTCTTAAAACCATCACTGTAACTTCATTATATATTCATTATAATTCAAAAATGAATTATAATGAACTGTGAAATTATTTTTTAGGACTGTCAATTAAATTAGGAATACATTGGCACTTTTTCAGAAGGGGGTGGAATAGAGATTAAAAAAAAATATGGAGGTTAAAATATGCAAACTAAAAACATATAGTGGTTCCATAATGGACTCATATGAAGAATGAGCTATTAAAATTAAAGGATAAATGAGAAAATTATGGGGGTATGAACCATTTCGATGTAAGAGTTGTCTTCAGAGCTCAAGGACAAATGGAATCTATGTCATGTTGACTTCATGTTTGCATCAAATTTCCTGTTTTGCTTTCTATTGCAGAAACCTTGGCTTAATTTGCATTTTATGGAACTTCCAACTCTGATATTATATAAGGGCAGTGGACATTTGTGGAATTTTTGTCACACTTTATGGTTATGGTTTCTGATATTCGTAAGATTGTTTCATTATTCTGTATGTCGATTATAATGGCTTTGTCAATCTGTGGGGTGTGCTTATGTTCAAACACATGGCTCACAATTTCGGTTTTCCCAGTATTTGATTTTTTTTCTTTTGTTTTTGGTTTTTATTCCTCTTATTATCTAGATATTCCAGAATGGGTATGTTGCAATTCCAAAAGTGTTCCTGTAATCTTGATCAGAATGATAATCTTTTATGAGCCTGTGTAGGTGACATCACAGCCATGCTGGCAAGGAAATTTGTATACCACATTGTGTTATTTTAATATTTCCTTGTATCAGTGAAATTTGGTGGGTTTTAAGAAAGTGGCTAGTAATAAAAACTAATTAATAGTTAGTATGTTTAAATATTGTTTGCCCACAGTTCATAGAACCGAGTTTGGCAGATTGCCAAGAATAGTCAATTCATGCTGAAGGGGAGAGAGAGAGAAATAAAGGATGTACAAATTGGTCACCAACATGAAATCACATTGTTCAAAGGTAAAATTTTCCAACTATTATACAAGCAAAATAGTTACCACTTTAAAAACTACAATGTTCATAAAAGAAAAGTTATTTTCCGACATGTAATAAGAAACAACTCATCCCACAAGACGAATTGATTCCTATTATTGGAATGGATTCTCCTTCTGACATGCGCACAAGTGTCGAAGGGTCTCAATATGTGGACATACAGTATGTATTTAAAAGCTTTGTGTGTATTCTTTTACGTATGTCAGTTTATGATCTTTTGTGTTGGAAAATTTTCTTTAATTGTAGGGCTGGTTAGATGAGTTTTGGTTTGCATGATTTATTAATTGCATGGAATAGTTTCAGTTTTTAAAAATCTGTGTTAATTTTTTAATCTCCATGTTAAGATAATTATTTGTGGTTGAAAATTTGTGTTTATAAATTGGGAAAGAATAACTGACTTTTTAATGGAGAAAGGATGATATCAGTTAAAAAGGAGATAATTAGTGGTATATGTAGGTTTGTGGAATATCTTTGTGACTATTTTGTTGTTAATTCTAATTAACATTAAATTAGGAAATTTATGGATTTTTCGTATTCTGTTTCTATAGTGAACTTTAGTCTATTACTAAAATCGTTTAATTAAGCTTGTAGATGAGTAATGCTAGTTGATTTCCCCAATCCATAGAACATCGTCCACATATCAGCCATAAAATGTAATGCCAGGGAGAAGGGAAGTATTTAATCAGTTTGATTCGATGTGTGCCAAAAATAGTTTTGCCAATTATCCATTAATATTTTGGCCCATTAGGAGTTCAAAAATTTGGATATAGATATCATTGTTGAATTTAAAGAAATTTGCTGAAATAATTAATTTTATGAAGGTTAAGATGTCGTTGGGTGTTAATTTTTACATTATCCTAAAACAGTGCTTCCCAAACTTATGGATGTAAAGGCCCCTTTGGAAAAATTAAAATATTTCATGGCCTCCATCCCATCTGAAAAAAAAAAAATTATAATAGAGACATATATTATTATAATATTTATTGTATTTATATTCAATACAAAACATACACAGCGAATATTGCAAAAATCAAATGCAAACATTACATTTTTAGCATCTTATATACACATTTGACATGCCACATTATCTTATATTTTTATATAGATAGATATATTGTTATTGTTCATTTGAAGTACAAGCACGTGAACGTAAAACAATTAGTAATAAACAAAGTAAGAATTAAAAACATAAAAGAAGTTTAATAACAATTTAAAGTGATGAATGTGTTTCAATACTGCTACACAAAAAGTCAATGTCAGGTGAAATGTTTGAAACTGCAATTCTTAGATTTCTTTCCAGTGCTTCCATTGATAAGCAGGACCTGTGCTTATTTTTAATTACCAACAACGATGAAAATGCTGTTTCACAAAGGTATGTAGATGTGAAAAGAATAAGCATATTTAAGGCTGCATTTATTGATGAAGAACATTCTTTTTGTCGTTGAATCCAAAATTTGGATAAATCGCTATTAACAAATTCTGATTCGAGAGTTGAATCTGCTCTCATGTCAATTAGTTCTTCTTGGGATGACCATGGAAGATTGTTAAATTGTAGAGAAGGAGCAAATGGTGTTCTTATCCAGTCATATTATTTATCTTCATTCAAATTAAGAAAATATTTTTTGAAAAAACCCATAAAATTTGTGAGGTGGTTAATTATTATTCTTTTATTTTCTGTTGATAATAAAATATTATCTCTTGAACATATTCATGAAGAGAAGTAAACATTTCCGTTTTATTATCATAAAAAGTTTTTGACTAAGTAGAAAGTTTACTTTGAAATGCTTGCAATTTAATGTTTAGTGTATATTAGTGCTTTTTCCTTGCAGAGAAAGATTCAGTTCATTAACTTTGTTGAAAAAATCTGACAGATAAGAATTGAAACAGAACCAATTTTGATCACAAAAATGAGATGCTAATATGGGATTCTTCTCAAGAAGAAAAATTCCAGTTCATCTTTCAGTATTAAAACTTGTTTTAGAACTTTTCTGCAGGACAACTACCTTACTTCTTTGTGATATAAAAGAATGTCATAATTGGAATCCATCTCTCGGCATAAAATATGAAACAGTCTTGTATTAATAGCATTATTTCTTATATAATTAACTGTAGTAGAAACTTCTGATAACACTTTACTCAGCTGTTCTTCCATTTGTCGAAATCTAAGTTTTCTTTATGGATAAGATAATGAACATGTCTTGCATTTGGATAAACTTTTTTTTTACTTCTGCTACAAAACCTGAAATTCTGCCAATCATGGCTGTGGTACCATCAGTGCAAATCCTGATGCACTTTTGCCAATCAATTTCATATTCCTTAAAAAAATTATTCACTTTTTCAAATATATCTTTTCCTTTGGTTGTACCAGAAAGATTTCTGCAAAACAGTACACCTTCATGAATTACAAAATTATAGGGGTATCTAACAAAAACCATTAAATTAGCATCATTATATTATCTGTAGATTCATCAAGTTGAATGGCAAATGTATTACTTTGTTTGATTCGTGAAATTAATGTAGATATGATATTATCAGCAATGCAGTCTATTCTTCTTTTAATTGTGTTATTATAATTTTTTTTTAAAGGTTCTGATATTCCGGAACCATGGATAGTTTTGCAAATTTTTATTGCTGCTGGTAAGACGAGGTCTTCACCAATTGTATAAGGTTTCTTTGTTTTTGCAATTAACAAAGCAATTTCAAAAGATACTTTTACTAATTTGTCATTCAATTTAGTGTTTTGAAAAACATTCAGCTTATCGTTTTAATTCTTCAGCCTTTCTTTGAAAAAAACTCAATTGTCTTACTCTTATATTCCCCATGAACAGTATCTAGATGGCGACAAAGTTTTCCGGGTTGCATGCAGTCATTTAATGACTACTTAGATTATACACAGGTTTGTTTGAATCATTATATGATGGTACAAACCCTTATTTCAAATAAGAAGGATCATATTTTCGAATTTTTTCATACGACATTGCCTCTTACCATCTGCTGCTGAAGACAATGCAGACTGTTCTGATAAAATATGAGATGCTGTCGTTTGTGAGTCTGTTTCTGCTTCTACTGATTGTTCACTGGATTGTTTTTTTTATCAGCCGCTTATCAGGGTTAAATTTTTGACATAGAATAGATCTAATAGTACCATGTACCGATACTGGCACACCACAGACTAACAAGATGAAATTAGTGAATTACATGAATAAGGGAATCCCTGGCATTTATAGTTCTGGTGCATATGATCTGTGCTATCAGCACAGTCGCTCTGCACCCCAAGTGTATTTCTTTCCCATGCACCACCTGCACCTGTGTACATTAGCAGTGAAATATTAATTTAAAGCGTGAAAAACTTGGCCACTTTAAATAAGCAAAGATTTTGCATTTGTGAGGTTTTTTTGTGCTTCTTATCAATTGAAATGAAACTTATATGAATAAGCATATATTTACTAATATTCGTTAAGTGCCGAAATATGCAGGAATCAAAATTGGTGAACCAATACCAATGTGTGATTTTTTCCATTAAAATATAAAAAATAAAATAATAAATAAATAATAAAAATTAAATATGTTTCTTTTAAGATAAGGTCTTAAAACATTTTAAATTTGTTTTCATTATTTCACAGTCCCCTCAACAAAACTGACAGCCCCCAAGGGGACCACAGCCCACAGTATGGGAAGTGCTGTTCTAAAGTATAGAGTATGGTCTTCTAGGAGTAATGCGTTCACGATATCTAATGTTCTGGGGACGTCCACATTGTTATACACAGTTGACCCTTGAACAACATGGGGTTAGGGGCACTGATCCCTCCCCATCCCATGATAGAAAATCTGCATATACATTTTGACTCTCCAAAAACTTAACTATTAATAGCCTACTGTTGACCAGAAGCCTTATCTATAACATAAACAGTCGATTGACACATATTTTGTATGTTATAATGATTATATACTGTATTCTTACAATAAAGTAAGCTAGTAAGAAAGAAATGACTAGAACATTGGCTAAACAAAAATGGCTAGAACATTTAAATCGAATGGACAACAGCAGACTACCAAAAATATTATGCAGATACAAAATAAGTGGAAAAAGAAGAATCGGAAGACCGAGAAAGAGATGGCATGAGACCGGAACAGGCCACATGGCCTATATTCCATGTTAGGAAGAAGAAGAGTAAGAAAGAAAAAGTACTACAGTAAGAAAATGTTAAGAAAATCATAAGAAAGAGAGAATACATTTACAGTACTGTACTGTATTTATCAATACCGTAAATTTACATCTGTTTACAAGACGAATCATCTGTCAGTACTTACATTAATATTGTCTCATATGATACAAAACATTGTAGATATTATATGTATTACTAACAGACATCAAAAATGAAAAGATAATGTGAAAAAGAAATTCATATTTATTTACAGGGATAACAATTCATGCATTGATAACGAAGAAGGCAATATGATTGCTTTATGTTAGCCTAGCCTATACACTAATGAATGAATTCAGAAATTTTTTTATGCTTATTACTTAAATTTAACTAATTAATTAAAAGTTAATTTTATGCAGTTATGATTTAATACTGCAAATGTTACTATGTATGGTCTAAGTATGAGTTTTGATAAATTTGAACTTTTTATAATAGATTTGTGCATATTTTATGCATTCTTGACATACCTAACTTTTTCTTAATTTTTTGGATATTTCTAGGCTAAAGTAGTTCATCTGTGAATTTTTTCAAATTGTTGCAAATCTCAAAAAATTTTTCCGATATATTTATTGAAAAAAATCCACATATAAGTGAACCTGTGTTGTTCAAGGAGCAACTGTATTGCTGTTGTGTCTATGAAGTAAGGATGTTTTTGTGAGATAAAGTTAGGTCGATATTTTTGGAATAAGTCATCAGTATGTTTAATCATAAATTTAGAGACATGGTTAATAATGGTTTGAGTAATTTTATTATGAATTTTGATAAAGGTGATGTGGTAGTGCTTTTATATGAAATTATCGAGTGTATTGAATAACCTACTTTATGAATTTTGTCTATCTTATTTTGATATTTTAATTTTTCTAATACATTATTAATTTGTTTTATGAGGTTAGAAGTGGGTAGCTTGGAATTTTTTGATACATGTTTTGATCATTCAAAATTTCCATGATTTTATTGTAATAATCCGTTTTATTTATGATAGCCACTATATCACCTTTGTCTGCTTTTGTGATCATAATATGTAGGTTCTTTTTTTAGTGATAACAAAGCTTCCAGTAGGTTAGGAGTAATGTTAGACTGTATTTTTATTTTGTTATTGATGATGTTAATTTATTTTATGAAGTATTACTTCTTTATTGGGATCTGTTTCCAATTTAGCCTGGATTTCAATGATAATATCTTTGTTTGGTACATATTATGGGAAGACTACAAAATTTAAGCCTTTGTTTAAAATGGTCATTTCATCAGGTGTGAGGGTTATAGTTTGATAAATTTATAATTGGGTTATATTGTTTGATGTAAATTGTGTTATAGTGTTTTCAGATTTTGCATTTTTAATGGTTTTAAGAATTCAGTTATAATTTTTACCAATTATATTTTCTGAAGCAGTTTCAGCAAAAAGCTTCAATAAATTACTCAAAAAAATTACTCTTATATCATTTTTTTCAATATATGTTTTAAAATACATATCGTCAGTGTCTTAATTTAACTGGAGTGAAAAAAGCCAATGATTTGATACAGGAATACTCCTGTAGAAAATAGGCAAAATAAGTTTGAGTTGATAGTTTTTAAGAACATTTGGCGAAATTATATCCACTTGGCCAACAATGCCAATGAACAGCATACTTATTCTGTAACCAATAGGCTGCAAGTTTGATATCCATGAATAGATATGGATGTTTGTAAATGTCTTCAGGTGGAAGATGAATTTCATTGCCTAGTGTGAGTCCACTGTTCATCTTATTGATAACTTGAAGTGACTTGAAAAGTTCATGTTTAGCTCTAGAGCAGAGTTTCTAAATTATGTTTTAAAAAAAAAGTGTATGTATATATATACAGGGTGTTCGGGATAAATTTGACATATTTATAATTAATTATATTTTTCCGTAAGTTACATGTATTAACACACACTTCTCTTCATTTAAAAGTTTGGACCCTTCTTCATTCATATACAAGATGTCAGAAAGGATGGATAGCTGGAACCCACCTGAATCATGGAAGAGAATAACTTGTATCATGATGATTCGTGCCCGCCATCAAAATAAGGATATTACGACTGCTGCCCAATGCTCCCTGAATACAGTAAAAACAATCAGGCATGAACTAGAGACTTGCAATGGTGACTACGAGGATGTAGCAAGAAGAAAGATCCCTAGCAGACGATCTGATTGCATTCGTACAGCAGAATTCCTTGCAAATCTGCAGGAACAGGTGTTGAAGAACCCTGGCATTGGAATTCGGGCTTTGTTCGTGGAGTTGCTAACTGTAGTCAAGCCCTGGATAACAAGGGTAGCCAATGGTAGGCCGTATGTATGGCAGCAGGATTCGGCCCCTTGCCACACCTCTGGGAAAAGTCAAAAATGGTTGTCTGAAAATTTCTACGACTTCACCAGTCCAAATGTTTGGCCTCCAAACTCCCCAGACCTTAACCCCATGGATTATTTTGTATGGGGCGCAGTTGAAAAAGACACCAATCGCACTTCCAGTAATACAAAAGCCCAGTTAATGGATAAAATTAAAACAGTTTTTGCGGCCCTTCCCAGGGAGACTGTAGCATCAGCTTGTTCGAGGTTCTGAAGCAGAATTGAAGCTGTGATCGATGCTAATGGTGGTTATTTTGAGTAAATCTTGTTGATAGTATTGTAATTAACTCTGCCTGTAATGTTTTTTTGTCAATTCATTAAATTTAATAGATACAAAGAAGATTTTCTTTTTCCTTACGAAACTGTCAAATTTATCCCGAACACCCTGTATATACAGTTATACCCCGAAGTTACGCGGTAGATGGGACCAACAAAAAGCACATAAGTCGAATTCGTGTAATAACTCCGGGTATAATTTTGCATGTAATTTATATATACAAACATACAAAATATTAGTTAATTGGGACCAGAGGTTTACAAAAACACCTATATTTTTTAAGAAATATAATCATAATTGTAGTTTTTCATACATAAAAAAAAAAGTTATTTCGATGTCGATGGTTTCATAAAATCTAATAGATTCGTCTGACAGCATAATGTCTTTTTCTTGTCACGCAAAATTTCTTTATAGCAAGCCAAGGCTTTTTTATTCCTTGCTTTATGGCTACAATTCGTTACTCGTCAGAATCTATGTCCTCCAAAATCTGTAAACCTTTCTTTTATGATTGTTCTTACTGTGGATTCCTGTAGATTGAACTTCTTTGCTAGCTCACAAATTTTCATTCCACCTTCAAAATCCTTAATAATGTTGAGTTTTGTTTCCAAAGTCAATGTTTTTCTTTTCTTGCTAGCTGTAGAGGAATCGGACTTGCTTCTTTTGGATGACATTATTATTTTTTATGTGATAAAATTTTTATCAAGAACATAACATTAAGCAATTGCAAGGTTTGTAGACTATAAAAATCGTGTATGAATGGAGACCGCACGAAACATGTCAGTGCTTGTTTACAGCATGTGCGACACTGGCAAATGCGGCCGACGCTGGAAAGATACGACTAGTGGTGAGGCATGAAGCGGGGCGGGAATACGTACATATAAGAAACTTCGTAACTCCGGATTCACGTAAGTCGGGGTATGACTGTGTATACACACACACACACACACACACACAGGATGTCCCATAAATCACAAAGGGGTTTAAACATTTAATAAAATTTTTATTTTATTTATTATTTTGATTCTCTCTCTTCACGCAAATGCCTTCCATTTTTGGCTTCACAAAGCACAAAGATGGGTCCTTTCTATGGCATGTTTCATGACAGTTGTTAAAGTTTCTAGCTGCAGCACCCTAATTTTTGCATAAATATTCTCCTTCAGCTATCGGGTTGCATGGGACTTGTTCACATAGACCTTTTCCTACAGGTAACACCCCATAGGAAGAAGTTGGGAGCCATCAGATCTGAAGAATTTGACAGCCAGTTAATGGCCAATCAAATGCTGATTTTCAAAATAAAATTGTACAACAATTTTGGTTTGTTGGGTTGAACTTTTCCATGATTAATTTCCCAAATGTTCCTTAGAATACCTAAAAAAAAAAAAAAAAAAAAAAAAAAAAAAAAAAAAAATTAATAATCAAAAGTTATTCACATTTTAAACCCCTTCATGATTTATGGCCCTGCACATATATATATATATATATATATATATATATAATACAACCTTTCATGAATGAGAGTCACATGAAAACAGGATTAAGTAATAACTATTTTTTAAAAGTGTTAAATTATTGTTTAATTTCATTTCTTTGTATTGCTATTCATTTCTTACTTTGTTACTGATTTATTAAATCAGTAACACCTTTTATGATTTATTTCTTAATATCCCTTTAATATCTAAAGTGCCTTAGACGATAGAAATATAAGATCTGATAATGTTGGAGTCTTGACAAGTAACAGACTGATTTGGAGGAAAATTGTAGATAAGAAGTTAGTAATGATGTAATTTTTTCATGTAGTACTGTCATATCCTGTACACCCCTTGAGGGTACATGGCAGGAATTTGATGATGATGATATCCCTTTTGAATGTACTCATTGCTTCCATATAATTCTGGTGACTGGATATGATTTGAAAATTTCTTATTATAGGAGAAATACAGAAAAACACAAAAGATTTATTCTAGTCTAAAGTTTGCTTTAATGAATTTCCTTAAATTAGCTTTGCTACTGTGGAGCTTTGACCAGGACTTTATGGTAATTCTTTATAGTGAGCAAGTTTGCTGCAATCATTATGTTTATAATGAGAGCTGATTAACTTATTTACCTGATAAAAACAATAGCAATTATGAATTTACATTTGGATCCTCTGAAATTGGAGAATAGAATCAGTACGTGACTCTCTTTTTTTATATATAGATATATATATTAATCCTACCCATGAAATGTAAGCCTTATATTTAATGAATTTCCTTAAATTAGCTTTGCTACTATGAAGCTTTGACCAGGACTTTATGGTAATTCTTTATGGTGAGGAAGTTTGCTGCAATCATTATGTCTATAATGAGAGCTGATTAACTTATTTACCTGATAAAAACAATAGCAATTATGAATTTACATTTGGATTCTCTGAAATTGGAGAATAGAATCAGTACTTGACTCTCTTTTTATATATATATATATATATATATTAATCCCGCCCATGAAATGTAAGCCTTATATATATATTAGAATTTGTACCATGGGCTAAGATCAGATAATCTAGGAACATTTCTCTAGCCACCAAAAATGGAAATATTTCAAGCCACTTTAGGTCTCCAATGAGTAAAGACCATTGAGAACTTTCCAGTGATAATGAAATATTTCCATTTTGCTTTATTGAAACAATTTGCTTTACATCATAACTCATGCAATTTTATGCAAAAAAGAAGTATCAATTAAATATTAAGAGATGAATCAACAGACATTTTCAATGTTGCTTTTATGAAGTGATCCATCCCATGATACAAAATATGATCATGACATTAATATTATCTTTAAATAGTATTAACAAAGTATAGAAATAGTTTAATACTCTTTCTTATGTTTTTGTTTGCATTTTATTAGTATTGTTGGAAAGATGAAAAGGTGGAGAAAGAGGTTGAATTTGTACAGACTATCATACACAAAGTGCGTTCCTTGCGGTCTGATTATCAGCTTGCCAAAAATAAAGTGGATCGTAAGTACTGAATTTTATCCATACCTTCAGTGTGCTAATTTATATGTTTCCCCTTAGCATGTTATGCTCCACTAATCCCTAGAACACAAGGACTAAATTTTGTATAAACTAAATTAAAAATTGATATGGAGGTTAATTCTGTTTGTATATTCTTATGTTTCATTTGTGTGTATATTTTTTTCTAGCTAACTTGCCTATTTTGTGGGATGAACACCTTGGTTTCTGGAATGGAAACTCTGCCACCTCTCTCTCAGACCATATAACTCACCTTCGTTTGAAAAGCTATTTAAAGATTCCTTACATTCTAGGATAGGTTTACATAAGATTTTCCAATCAAAGAGTTTCTCTGCTATGAACTATGTTACAAGAGCTTTTTTAGTTCTTTTAAATCACTAAATAGCAAAGAAACGGAAATGTTATATTTGATATTTGTTTAAAATGTTACATTTTAAATAAATACTATTCATTTATAATATTTTTTCTTACCTGTTGTAGAATATCTGATATTTCATGGTCTTCATTAAATTACGAATAATAATATTGATGAGAATGTTAGATTTCTGATTTTGTATTTTCTGAGCACAATTCCCCTCTGGACAGCTATGCTTGAACCTGGCTAATATTTGATATTACATACCTCAGAGTTTATTTCAAATCTAGTGAACTTCCAAATGAAAGCATTTGAAACAGATTTGTCCATGGATTGTAGAATATTACTGGTGTGAATAATATATGTCTTTGACCTTTCGAATATCTTTTTAATCATGTTAAAAAGATGTTCGAAAGGAATATAATTAGTTATACAAAATGGAAGATAAAAAAATCAGAAAACAGGTGTTTCAAATACAGATGTGGAGTACTGTAGGTTTACGAAACAAGCTTTCTTTGATGGGAGCCAAATTAAAAATATAAAAAAAAAGCAAACTAGTAGTGAAATTTTAACTGTGTGTCATGTACTTCCTGTTTTCGAGTTACATATATATATAATGATAATTTGAAAGTAATATTTGTTAGTCATTCCTCTAAGTTAAACTCTATTATAATATTTCCTAAATTCAAAGTGAAATTTAATTAGTTGCATGTAATCCTTCCCTATATGAAAGGTTAACATTGCTAACCTTTCATCTTCCATTAAGTGAACATTTAGATTGGCTCTGTCCACACGTTTTTGAATACTAACAGTGCTATTTTTAATATCTAATAACGATCAGTCTTCATTTTTAATATATTTTTTTTGTTGTCCCATCCATGAGAGATTATTTTTGCAAACTTGTAGTACATTTTGTACTGTGGGTGGCTAAGAATTTTTTTTTTTTCCATTTTTATATATACATTTTTTGTATTTTTCATTTTTTTTACATAGTCTTGAAACCCTGCTCTAGAGACCAAATGTGGAACTTTTTCAAGCCACTTCAGGCCTCCAATAAGTAGGGTGATGGTCTCACACCACCCTACTTATTGGAGCAGTATCAAGCAATGAAATTCATCTTCCACCTAAAGACAATCACAAACAACCATGCCCACAGTGGGATTCAAACCCACAGCTTGTTGGTTGGAGAGTTGGTATGCTAACCACTTAGCCAACCAGACCAGCAAATGTGTATGATGGTGCTATTGATTGCTGTTTTATTTTTTAACCCAACTCGCAGATCTTAAAGTTGACTTTAAGTTATTGAAGTCTTATGCACTGCAACTTTAGTGTTTTGGCTAATTTCTCTCTTATTACATATAAATTTATTAATGTCTCCCTACCATACAAGTTTTTCTTATTCTGCTGTCTTTTTTTCTACATTTAATTTGCCACCTTCACTAAAAATTGCCAAGCAGTTGAAATGTTTTACTTGTTGCATAGATTCATTATTGAGAATGCTGCTGATATAATAAAAATTTTTCCATGTTCCTGCCTATTTCATAATTTTTGTCTTTTTTATTGCAGATTTTCATTAACATTTGATACAGCGATTACTCAGTTAAAGAATCCTGAAGACTTGTAATGGGTTTATTTAGGAGTATAACTTAATTATTAATTGACTTAAGGAATTCACAACGTACAATAGAATATAAATTAAATTAAACTTTAATATATATTTCCAATATTTTGGCAATGTCACGTTGCTGTTTTCAAAGGAACTTACAATAAAGACACATGCACGCAGGCACTGTATACAGTAAATGAGGATTTTACTCATTTACTCCTCATTTACTGTATATAGTGCCTGCGTGCACGTGTCTTTATTGTAAGTTCCGTTGAAAACAGCAACGTGACATTGCCGAAATATTGGAAATATATATTAAAGTTTAATTTAATTTATATTCTAATTGTACGTTGTGAATTCCTTAAGTCAATTAATAATTATGTATAACCAGCGTATAAGCCTTTCTATGAGAATTAGGAGTATAACACCTGCATAATTGAATGTATTGAATTGAATTTCTCCGGTTTTGACATCAGGTTTAATGCCACTTTCCTTCATAATGTAATCCATATATTGTCTTATGCACAATTTTAGAACAAACATCTTTTACTCTTCTTAGGCGTGCTTGTATTCTTATGTACTCTGTAATTCTCACATTCCCTTTTTAGAGATGGGATACTCTGCTTCTTATACATAAAGCTCTACTCCTATCATCTGGAATTCATCCTTCTGATTAGGCCTTCTGAAAAATGCAGTGCAGCCACTGTAAAACTTTCACTTCTCCATGTTTGAGCATTTCTAGTTGCATTTCATCTATTCAGCTGCCTTTCCATATTTCACATTTCTGATGGGTTTTTTCTACCTCATGTTGATTTCATTCATATTGAATATTTTCTTCTGTTCTCTCACAATTTTTGTCACTCTCATATACCAATTTTTGGTATATTTCATATAACAATATACCAACTACTCAAAACATCTAGAATATCTTTATCCTCATTTCACCTATTTCTAAGCTTTTTTTTTTTTTTTTTTTTTTTTTGTAATCAAAACATTTTATCACCTGCATGATATTTCCCATGACTTGTTTAGTATATTTACACATAGCTAGCTCTGTTACCTTTTTTTTTTTTCTAACTCTTGAGACATCTGTTGACTAGCTTCCTCGATACATTGATGTGCTTTCTTTTCCAGGCCTATCCCATTAACTTCTTGATCCCCAAAATATATTTTTCCTATTCTTGCAAACAACTTTGCTACATGCTTTCCTGACTGAATCAATCATTGTTTTCTTCAGAGTTTGCCACTGTGTCTCCAAAGTTCTTGCTTTCTTGCATAATATATGTATATTTGCATCTACAGTTTGCCTGTAAAAGCTGCTCAATTTTGATTATTTTTATAACTTTCTTATATATTCTTCTTTCAATGTGATATTCAGTTTTATCATGCTCAAAACTAAAACCTTTCCATATCTTTCTTATTTTAATTTCAGCCCAACAAAGTTGGTTATGCAATGCTTGCGAGTATGAAAATAAGATTCATGTTAATACATAAATTGATTATGATAAAATTATCTTTTCTTCTTTTCACTGAAGTGCATGGGACTATAGAATTTGTGGTTTCATTCAATATGAATGAAATATGAAATGAATATGAAACACATAAATATTCTTTTTAATGGATGTGTGTGTGTGTGTGTATGTGTGTGTGTGTGTGTGTCAATCAGTTGTCTATAATGCCAGTTGACTTTGGTACTGTGGATTGGCCAAGAAGCAGACTTCCACATGATCTAGAAGACCTCCTTTAGAAATTCAATGTTTTTTTTAATGCCACTTAAACCTTCCAGTAAACAAAATAAGCACATCTTCCAGTAAAAATTATCTGTCACCTAATGATTCACAAACTTATGCTGGAACAACAACCCACAGTTGTTCATTGCAAAGTTAGAAACTTTATCCATTCAGCCACCAAGGACATAGAATACTGCAGTAACAGAACTATTCTATTTTGATGGAACATCATCAAAACCACTCTAGTCCTTCCCCTCAAGATTCACACTGTATGTGATCTCTGTGCTAGAACTGATTACTTACCTCAGAATATCAAAGCAACCACAGTTGCAGCTTTTCCATACCATAAAGGTCAGTGACAAAGCAAGATATGTGGAATGGCTGTGGTAAAATCTAATTAGGCAGGATGCCTCTTGATAATCTAGAGTTTATGTGTTACAAAATTGCACTATTATTGACAGTAATCATGAAAGACATTAAATTTAAAGTATTTCAGGTAATGTAGGGAGAGGCTGTCTGTAGCCATTTATGTAGGAATTCAAATAAAAGTATAATAATGTCTCAAACTACTTATCTCAAACCATTCGAATGTGATTTGCTGTGCAGTAACACAACTTTACTTCCCTTATACACTTCTTTGATTACTTTCACATGTTTGTTAGGAATTCCATAACTTCTAATAATTAACTGTGGTGTTTCTTCATCAAATTGAATATTAAAAATCTAGCACTTAAATAAGATGTTTCATTATTCCTATCATCCTACTATGAGAGCTCATAACAGGATGATAGTGTTCATATCAGTAATAATAATAATTGGTTGGTTGATCTTTCAGTTGGTCACACTGCTGGTTTTGGAATTAAGAAACTTAGGTCAAATCCCATATAATTCAAGTAAATCATACATTGTATATTTAAATTTAATATACAAATATATTTAATAAAGGAAAATAAAACTGAATGCAAGAATTATAGATAATTTCTCTACTGATTATTCCAGGATACTTAAGAAAAGACCAAGAAGGATTGTTGAATAATCATCTGTTTGTGAAAGTCTTTGGGAAGACTCTCACAAACAGGTGATTTTAGTTGCCTGATATGAGACCATCACTCTGCATATCAGAGACTAGTGGTTTGAAACCAGTGTTTGATCTTTAGAATAGGATTGATGATCTTGCCTTTAATCATCTCATAGTAATACATATACTATAGGTTAGAAATCTTTCATGAGTCAAGGAAGGCATCATTCATGATATGTATGCTCAAAGGATATATATATATGATTGTTTTCATTATTACTAGCTTGTAATCAATCTTCTTCCAAATTAATCAGGTCTTACATTTTTGGTCTTCTAAGACCTAATTAATTATTACTGATTTTCACACTTATTTGCTCTGGCAGTTATTCAGTTCAGTTATACATGTATTCACCATAGAAACTTTTATTTAATATGGTGTTTCCCTATAGGCATGCAGCTGCCAGTACCGATCCTCTTCAATTCCCTGTACATACTTTGGTGAGATATGAGTTGGGAACAGCCTTCATTAAATGCTTTGGTCTACTGCTGCACACAGGAAGTTCTGTTTGTCCATACATGCCTCCTCAAGACAACAGCGATATTGTTCCTCACAGACTATCTTAGGACCACATTTATGCCTCTTAGACAAGCAATGTGGTTATTTTTCCACTGATTAAACACTCAGAATATCTCACCTTTTGAGAAACTAGTCAGTTCTGCTGTTTTCAAAATCATGGCTCCAGCCAGATGGGCACCCACAATAAGCCCTTTATTAAACTCCAAAATATTCTTTGTTTTGCTCATTGTGATCAATGCTGTGTAAGTGGCATTTACATACATCTGCATAAAAGTTTCGAATTCAGTATCTGGTATGTAGAATCCTTGAAGACTTGCTTGAATTATTTAAGAGTATAACATTGTCTGCATAAAGAGCTGATTTTGAATATCTCTGATTTTGATAAGTTTAATGCCAATTTCTTTCATGATAAGATCCATGTGGATGAAAAAATAGTAAAAATAGAATACACTCAGGTCTTCCACCTGATTTCACATCAAATCATCCTTCTTCCTGTACCACTTTCAGTTCTAACAGCCAGTGTACAATTTAAGTCTAGTCTGTATAATATAATGTCTGATTTATACCATATAATTGTAACATTTTGAAGCACTTTTCTCTTGACATTTCTCTTCTCATATGCATTTTCTTGACCCTTAGACCTAAAGTAAAAATTTGGTCCTGACATCATTTATTAGACTGAACACAGCTGGTTTATTCCCTTATTTTCTTTCCCAGCTTTTTCTTAAGTACATTTGAGTAGAGGCTAAGAAAAACCAGAAAAGAAGTACAAGAGAATGTTATAGATAATATTTATATCTTACATAAATCTTACTTATAACATTCAGTGAGGAGATTACTGTAATTATCAATGTTTGATTTTATTTTAACTAATATTAGAATGAATGCTGTAGTGAAGATATATTTCATGGGTAGAGAATGAAATAAGGGAGAAAAAAGTAGTGAAATCAGAAATTATTTGTCAATATTGAATACGTGATATCTGCACCAACTTAGTATATTGTATTTTCAGCAATATTTTTGGAACCATATTTTAAAGCATTCTTCAGTATAATACAGTGATGAATCAGATTTAGTGTATTAATTCAAATATTTTTATTCTTTAATTCATTTATTTTATTTTTTTTTATTTGCAGTATATTTGAAGTGTGATGGTGAAGAAATTCACTTTCTGATTGCAAAGTTTATTCCTGTTATTCAAGCATTAACATTTTCTTCAAAAGTAGAGTTGGTGGATGGACATGCCATCCCTATTGGCTGTGCCATCATTCCTATCTCAGACTGTTGTGAAGCACATGTGTTACTAAAGGTAAATGGATGTGTTCTTTTAAAATGTGTGTGTGTGTGTATGTGAGAGAGAGAGAGAGAGAGACTAGTTATGGCAGAAAAAGTGAGGTGAAAAAAAAGAATAGATGCATTGTTTGAATATGTGCAATACATTTGTATGTTATACTTTTTATGTGCTGATGAAGTAACCAATAATGAAATCTGAATGTGAATCATCTCAAGGAATTTTTAAAGAGCCTTCCAGTAAAATGACATCTGGAACTATTCATTTATTTTCTAAACAATGTGGGGAATTATCATTTCTACACAGTATTTAGTGAGTGAGCTTATTCCAAATGATATAACATTTGCTATGAGGTCCATCAAACTTAAGAAATTGTATCACACTTGGGACCACAGACTGGCTCTGGTTGTAAACTCAGATGTAATTTTCAGTAGATATATTTCTGTTTGACACGTAGACAGGCTTGTATTGGCAGTTCGTGTTTATATTATGTAACACTTTTAGTTGACAAGAATGATAATAAGAAAGTAAGTAATATTGTCTACTTATTGTTTACTTATTTGCTGATATTTTGCTGGTGCTATACTCAGCATCTTCAGAGCACAAAAATAGTTTGCTAGAGCACATGAACAGCAACTATTAGTTAATAGTGGAAACAGTTTAAAATTGTAATGGACAATACAAGGAACTAAAGTCACCAATTATGGCTTTTAAAGTGTGGTTAGAGCTGCTGATGCTGTACATTTCATTGTGAGATGTAGTTTCAGACTCTGCAGAGAAACTGGCATTTCAGAATAGTGAAGGCTTCCAAAAACCATCTTTTGGTCACTGCTTCAAATTTGGTGATTCTGTTTGGGGATGTTGGAATTTGTTTGCTAACTGACTTCTGATATAACTCTGATTTATAAGCATGTAGTGTGAAGATGACGGAATGGTATCAGACAGTGTTTCCTTATTTAGAATATAGAGAAAAATATGAGGCGCCTAAGTTATATATAAGAATATCTAAACAAAGAATAGAGAAGATAGATATCATAAAGGCAGTAAGCACAATGTACAAGCAAAATATACTAGATAAGATGGGGACTTTAAAATGTAGGGCAAATTTTAGCTTATATAACATCAGAGGGCGATTTTAGATATACAAGCTCAAGCTGAAGATATTCGTGATATTCTGAATATACAGTATTCTGATATTCTGAATATATCTTTAAACAGGTTCAGGTCCCGAAATCATTGAAATAGGAAGTGATCACCATCTAGTTATGAATAGGATAAATGCATCTTTAGCCAGATTATAATTGTCATGAAAACTGTGACAATAAGCAGGAACATGGAAGACATCAGATGCATTCTCAGTGGGAAATGCATAGTAAAAAGCTAAATATTTCAGCTATTTATGGGGAGAGGGTGCTGTAAAGTTCATTTAGGTATCAGGTGAACCTTGTTGCTAGAGCTTTATAAAGAATATTTCCTCCTGCCTTGATATCTTCTGTTCTTATTTCACCTGTTCCTGGTTCCACATTTTTCAAATTGTTCCAACATTTTTTATGATTCTTTTGCAGTCTTTCATAATGTAGTCAATTTCATTTATTGTTACTCCATTTGGTGATCTCCTTGCCCACCATCTTCCTGAATGCTTTTTTCAAAAAAAAGTATTATTCATTATATAAAGCCTCTCTGCTTCAGAAAACTGCCAGATGCTCTCATCTTTCATTTCTATCATCTATTCCCCGTGGACCACCCACAGGCTGGCCTTTACCAATTTTGGCATTGAAATCCCTGCATATGTATATGTGCTTTTGTCTTTTAAACTGTCTTCTGTTTGCTTGTAGAAATCTTTTATTGTTTCATCATCAGCTGTGGAAGTTGGTGCATAGTAGACTATTATTTTTAATGTTTTTGTTTGACCTACTTGAACAATCGGTTTTCTTATAAAATGTTGCAAGATAAGTCATTTTTAATATTTTTGATCCAACTATAAATCTCACTCCACCAAAATTGTGGAAGGAAGACCTGGTAATCCTTCCATTTTGCAGTCAGGATGGCTCATCTTTTTGTTTCATGTAATGCCAGAAAATTAAATTTTAGGGTTATCAGTCTCTTTCAGAAGAAAATCTACTTACAAGTCCTTAGCAAAATTCATATTGAATGTTCCAAGTCACGAGGTCAAATATTTCTGTGGTGGCCTACCATTTTCTGTGAGATTCTCAGCACCCCCCTGCTCTCAGAGAGTCGAAACTGTCACCTTGATTTGTCTTACAAGAGTTGCACAGGACTGGAGGCCAATGCTTCTGAGAAATTTCCATCTTTGCTTTGATCAAATATCCCACTTCTCTTGACCAAAGTCAAGAGAAGTGTGGAGGACAATAACCTTTAACCTTAACCTACTGAGGTTAATCCGAAACCCTAACTGGTATATTATCATCTGAAGTGGTGTGAGTTCTTGGGTCTTTGTCAGAGTGGTGGAATTAAAATTCTCAAGTTTCTGAAGGGGGGGGGGAATAATGCTATCCCACTTCTTCATAATGCTATCCCACTAATGGGATAGCATTATGCCACCAGAAATGTTGTCACTATGTCACACGTGCCTCAGTGAGAGAGAGAGAGAGATTGTTAACATATTTTAAAATAAATTTGCTCTTCCACTGCTGTCCTCTTCAAGCACACCACCCTTATCTAGCCACCAGTATTTATCTATTCACTGACACAACTTCCCGTTGGGGCTTGATCCAACCTTCCGTTAGGTTGCTCAGATTAGCAGGGTCCATTTCTTGTAGGTGAGCCTGGAGTTGGGATGGCGAGGCTAAAAGGTTCTGCTTGTAAGAACCTTATATTGCACTGTTACATCCCCATTTAAACCCTTATACTTCAGCTATACAACTATATAATATATTTCAGCTATTAAAGCACAGCTTTTACTGAAAATGACAAATTAAATATCAAAATAGATAACAGAATAAGCAAGGCTTGTGTGTGTAATATGATGGAGAGCCATTTGAATAAATTTATATGAAACATGAGAGAAATTAGCCAAAATGCCAAACTAGACATATATGAGATGCAATCAAACTAAATCTGTAGATCACAAGTAAGAAAATGCCAAGAAAATTAGGGGAAAGAACAGACATCTGTTGCAGATCATAATAAAATTAATATATTAAAATGGAAATTGAAATTTGGAATTTGCTTCAGTCGTTCAATTGGTAAAAACCATTGATTGTTTGCCACCAATTCCTAAGTGAGCTAATTCATGTCAATTATATCCTTTTAGATATCTTGCCACATAGGCAATTATATGTTTACAGGATATTGCTCTTCCTAAAGTCTGATAATCAGTACGTAAGCATTAGAAAAAATATTTACTTTTGCATAAAACTAGGTTTAAAATATTTAATTCCAAAAACACAAAATGAAATAATATACAACCACTATATATATTTCGCTCCAAAAATCTTTAATGGCTTATCCTTCTCTCTCTATTTAATATGAAACGAGACCAACATGAACATATATAGAAAGCTAATTGGAGAGCGTTTAAATTTTTATATGAATATTGAAATTTTCTTTAGAATAAGAATATAAAATAAAGAAATTAACTAATGCAAAATAATAAATTAATTAGTTTTTATTCAGAGAGTGTACATATGTGTGTATGTATATATATCATCATCATCAAATTTCTGACATGTACCCTCAAAGGGTGTACAGGATATGATAGTACTATATGAAAAACTTGCATCATTACTAGCTTCCTATCTACAATTTTCATCCAAATCAATCTGCTACCCGTCAAGATTCCGGTATCAGTCAAGATTCATGGTATCAGTGGCAATATCATATTGCCACTGATACCATCTCATGCCCTAATCTTTCTCAGGACTCTCATGTCTGTGGTCTCTAGTCTTTGATCAAGTGTTTTATTTCTAACCCAGTTCTCAGATCTATAAGTTAAAATTAGTTTGAACACTATCTTGTGTACTATAATTTAGTGTTTTGACTGATTTCTCTCTTGTTCCATATAAATTTATTCAGCTTACTTCCTACCATACCAGCTTTGTTGATTTTTGTTGTTTTGTTATTGCTGACCTTCATGCCAGATCTATTACAACAGTTATTCAATTTAGTCAGGGAATCTTGCAGACTTGTACTGGATTTATTTAAAGGTATAACACTATCCACATAAAGTAAACAGCTGAGATTAACATCCGCAATTTTGATATCAGGTTTAATAGCACTTTCCTTCATAATGTGATCCATATAGATCATAGGTGGCCAACAGCAGGCTCGTGGGCCGCATGCGGCCCGTAATGTGATTTTATGCGGCCCACAGCAGGATAAAAACTATATTAAATTATATGTATTATCAACTTGGCTATTAGTTTTGACCGCGGATTTTCTGATTGATATACTAGTTATATTCTCAACATGGAATCAAAATTGCTTTAAAAAGATTACTCAATTTATAAAATCTACTGCTTCTCTTTGCGAGTTGTAGTAGTGAGAGTGGTAGATTTCTATGCACTCCATTGTAACACATCATTGAAAGTCACTTGCTTTGCTCTGGTTACAGTGATCAGTTTCACAGTTAACAGTGTTATTGTTGCAGTTCATGTCCCCTGGTCAGTTTCTTCAGCTTTTGTATACTATGAGCAAGAAATGTAAGATCTGTAAAGAAAACGGGTCATTTCAAGAGAAATGGGAAAATGGATTTCTGTTTATAAACAATAACGACAACAAACCACAGTGCCTCGTGTGCTCGCAAGTATTGTCTGTGCACAAGAAATATAACCTCAAACGTCACTACATACAGCACACCATGCATCTAAATACCAAGAATATGTTGGACAAGTACATGCTAAAATTGTACGTAAGTTCTGTCTAAAAGTGTGCGGCCCATGATGCTACCACTCATCATATATTAGCCCTCTTATAGAATGAAGTTGTCACACCTGATATAGATAATGAATAACAGAGGGATAATGTACATCCTTTTCTGACACCTGATTTGACATCAAACTATCTTCCTGTACTTCCTTCAATTCTAACTGCTGACTTACAACTCAAATAAAGACTAAGTATTGCTTGATATAATATCCCATTGACACCATACAACTGTAGTGTTTTGAATAGCTTTTCTCTTGGCACCTTGTCATATGCCTTTTCCAGAGCCACGAAACTTAAATATAGATCTTTGTTATATTCCCATGGTTTCTCAACCATTTGTCATAAAGTGAAAATCTGATCCTCTATTTAGTCTGAATCCAACTTGTTCATCACCAAGCTTCCCTTCCACAATCCTTCTCAACCATTTCACAAATATCTTTGCATTAAATCTTATCAGGAACTCCGTAGAGAAATACCTCTGTAATTCTCACATTCAGTTTTCTTTCCATTTTTATATATGGGTACTATTGAGAGATCTATTCCAATCATCTGGAATTCGTCCCTCTGTCCAGGCCTTTTAAACTAAGCAGTGCAGCCACTGCAAGACTTATGCTTCAGCATTTCTGGTCAAATATTAGCTACTCCTGCTACCTTTCCACATTTCAGGCATTTGATGACTTTTTCTACTTGAAGTATGGATATGTATTCCTGATTGCATGCCTGTTGAGTGTTTTTTTACTACTGTACTGTCACTGATTGTTTCATTTAGCAATTTTTCAAAGTAATTACTCCATACATCAAGGAGAAAAAGTCATCAAATGCCTGAAATGTGGAAATATTTCTGTTCACACCTATTTTTTCTCTCCTTTATATTTGCCAATCACTGCCACATGACTCATGGTCATGCCGACCAAATTGTATTCTTACTGGCTTAAACCACAATGTAAAATGATGGTACAACATGACAGAATTTGATGCTGGCTGTGGCAATGCCCAGTTAAATTCCCCGTTATTTTTGCCGGGGAACCAGGGGTTGAACAGCGAAAAGGCAGCTACTGGAACAAATCCTGAAATACATCCCAACTCAACTTCAGAGTTGAAGATTGGTACTATAAACATAAGCCTGAATGGCAAAGAAATGGAACTGGCTATTACTAACACAATGTTCTAACATTAAAATGTGTACAAATTCACATGGAGAGAAGTGGCAAGGAATAAGAAAAGTCTCATTGACTATGTTATTGTAGATAGTGATGTTTCCAGGACACAAGAGTATACAGAGGATTTGAAATAGGAAGTAATCATCATTTATTGTTGAGCAGGATAAAATTAAATTTCATACTGAAAAGAAGAACATGTAAGAAAGTTTTAAAGTTAATAAAAGTTGAGCAGCTCTCAGGTGTGAAGTGTAGACTAAAATACACAAACATTATTCAAGAAAAAATGAAAGAGTTTGAGAACAAGAACCAAACCTCGGAGATTCAGTAGCAAGCCCTGAAGAAAACATTTATTGATTCAGTGAGAGGCATGTAGTAAGGTTGTTTGCAACGACAGAAAAATCGGAATTCCATGGTGGACACAGGAAGTTAAAGAAGAAAGCATATCAAAAGTTCCTGGCAAATAAGTCAGCTAGTGCACTTAGAGAATACAGAGACAAATGTAAGAAAGCTAAACACAAGCCATGGGAAAACTTTGGTAAGAACATAGGAAATAATATCAGGAAGGTGAGAAGATATTCTGGAGGTTGTTGAAAAAGCTCACAAATGGAGGAAAGAGTGCTGTAAAAGGAAGTAGAGATGATAAGGGTGACATGAAAACTGGAGAAAAAAGAGATTTGTTTGTGAACTGCTTGTACACATTTGGTAGCTTAGTAAAAGGAACTAATAATTTTGATCAGTTGATTCATCTAGTTAGGGCATGAGTTATGTGTGCATTGATGAAGTGCTAAGTGACCAAATCATCCTGTACAATTTGTAATGATTTTTATGATCTACATACACCTCTTTTCACTAACTACATAATAATAACTCCTGATATTCTATTATTTGTTGGAGATCAACAGATACTTTAGCAAGTAAAAATAGGTGTGAACAGAAATATTTTCATTTCTATGTATTACTAATAATTTACAGATGTGGAATTATGTGTGTCTTATAAGTTTCTGGGGGGGGGCAATGTATTACATGTCATTCTGTAATCTTTAGACATGCATGTTCGACAGAATAATTAAAGGGGAAAAAACTTAGGAGTGCAAAAGAGATTTGTTTGTGAACTGCTTGTACACATTTGGTAGCTTAGTAAAAAGAACTAATAATTTTGATCAGTTGATTCATCTAGTTAGGGCATGAGTTATGTGTGCATTGATGAAGTGCTAAGTGACCAAATCATCCTGTACAATTTGTAATGATTTTTATGATCTACATACACCTCTTTTCACTTACTACATAATAATAACTCCTGATATTCTATTATTTGTTGGAGATCAACAGATACTTTAGCAAGTAAAAATTGGTTTATTCCTGTGAATAAATCGATTTTTACTTGTTACATTTGTTGTTTCCAAAGACTGGAATGAAACCCTCCCTATATAGTTAAAAATATCCCACACAGAGACACCATACTGCACAGATGCAAGCACAACAAAGTAGAATTTTTTTCTATCACTAAATGCAGTGCATAGACAATTAAAGGCTATGCACTGTATTTAGTGATAGAAAATATGATAATCCACAAAGGCTTTGTCAGAAAACGGGACATTCAGTAGATCATCAATATTGTTTCCCATTGTGAATATGGACAAAAAAGTTATAAATTATTTATAGAAAATTATATATTAAAAACTTGTCTATATCGGTGTCTCAACTTCACTCTGCAATGCAAACATTATGGAAAAAAGAGATAATTTTGATCAAAATACTTCCAAGACTAAAAAACCGAAAAGCTACAACACTGGAAGAAAAATTAGAAGTTATAAAGAGGTATGAACGTAATGAGTGCACAGTCGACATAGTCAGAGCTACAGGAATTTCAGAATCAACTTTAAGAACAATAAGAAATCAAGCAGAGAAAATAAAAGAAAGTTGTAAAAGTGAGACGAGGATGTTGACAACTAAGATAACACAGATAAGGGCACCAATTATGGAGAAATTGGGAAGGATGTTGGTCCAATGGATTGAATATGAAAATCAATGTGCTGTTCCGTTATCCACCTTGAATATCCAGACTAAAGCGAAAAGTTTGTTTGATGATTTGAATGCTATAGATCCTGATCCTAAAGTGCAATCTTTTGCTGCAAGTGCTGGGTGGTTTGAACGTTTCAAGGTGCGACATGGATTCCATAATCTCAAGCTCACTGGCGAGGCTGCAGGAGCTGCCATTGCTGCTGAGAACTTTCCAGCAAAATTTCTAAGTGTAATTCAGGAACGGGGTTGTTCTGGAAGCGTATGCCTATCGGAACAGTTCTATTGTGCAAGAAAAGAGGGCTCCAGGTTTTAAAGCTTCCAAGGACCCGTCTCACTTTGCTGTTAGGAGGAAATGCATCTGGAGATCATAAAACTAAACCACTGATGGATTATCACTCCAAAAACCCACGTGCACTCAAGTGCTACTCAAAGGATGTCATGTTGGAGGCTTAATGGATTTTTTACAACACTCAAAAGGAATTAAAATAGAATTTAATACTTCCTATATTTCGTCCTAGTCACTAGGACATCTACGGGGATTACAAAAACAATTAATGTAACATATACACAAATAACAAACAATACTAAGCCCAACCACGTGGGTGACACTAAAGTCCTATCTAGGTAGAGCGCCCTCTAAGAGCAGTAGTAGGTGGCCTGGAATGTAAGGTGGGAACTCTGGTGATGAGTGTTTCCCAAATCTTTGGAAGCTTAATGCAACCGTATTTATTGAGATTTGGTTGGTTTTTGAGAGCTGCTGCTGCTTCTAAGAAAAGTCTCTCTTTCTTGAATTTGCTGTGGTGGAGCATGATGGTTTTCTTCCATGATATCCTGTGGGTGGTGTCCAAAACATGGTCAGCCAAGCCTGAATGGCCATAGCCTCTACACACGTACTCAAAGGATGATTTGCCTGTTGCATGGTGGTCAAATAAAAAAGCATGGATTACCAGAGCTGTGTTTGAGTCCTACTTTTGCAGTGAACTGCATCATGAATTGAAGGCTTATTGTGACAAGATAAATGACATTCAAAAGTTTTATTCTTCTGGACAATGTACTAGGACATCCTCCAAGCATCATTGAAATTGATGAGAATATCAGAGTTATTTTTCTGCCACCAAACACAACATCCCTCATTCAACCCATGGATCAGGGTGTTATTGCAACTTTCAAGAGCAGAACATTTTTGCAGCTAGTTCAAGCTACGTGTGCCGATGGTGAAGATAAAATTTCAGTGAAAGAATTTCGGAAGAAATATTGATATGATATAAAAATGGCAATGGACAACATTGGAGAGGCATGAGCAGAAGTTAAGCAGTCCTGCACGAAGGAAGTTTAGAAGAAAATTTGGCCTCGAGTTTCTGTTTCTAATGATTTTGATCCTGAAAGTGAGCTTGCCAACTCAAGACATGCCATAGTTAAAATGGCAAAATCTGTTCGATTTGAGGATGTAGATGAGACAAATGTGGATGAACTGCTCGAGTCCCACTCATCAGAGCTCACTAATGAAGATCTTCTGGAAATAGAAAACAATATGAATGATGAAAGTCAGGAGCCCTTTGTTGCTGAGCCCATCAAACAGCTTTCAACAAAACAAATGACTGAATTTTTTAAACACAATGACAGTGCCATCAGATTGTAAATGAAGAAAATGATCCTAATGAGACTAGAAGCGCCAAAGTTGTGAGAGAAATTCAGAATTCTTTGACTTGGTACAAAGAACTTTATAGAGAGAGGAAGAATGCTGCCCATTAGTTGAGTCTTGACTGTTTCATTAAAATAGTTGAAGATCATCATTCTATCATCACAGGGACTTCAAGAGAGTGATGATCCAGACTCACCAGACCCAGTCCATTCATTATCTGATTGAAGACTGTCAGAAGTATGTAGTGTTTAGGACATTGTATTAATTAAATTCATTCATTAAAATTTCTTTTGCTCACAGGTGTAAACTTTTCATTTTTTTATCCTTGTGAAGAAACCCCTGTCCCTATCTCACCCATGCTAAATTCACTCGCTTTATACAATTTCATGTTACACGATTATTTCATAGAACTAATTAATCACGTAAAGCGAGGGACACGTGTGTGTGTGTGTACATACATGAGGATAGTCTGAAATGTTCTCGGCCTCGACCATAGATGGGAACACAATCAGCAAGTTTTTTTTTTTCTAAGTTGGTACATCTGTCATAAGCATGCACGTGAAATTGCAGGTCATTCCATCAAGTAGTTTGTTTTATGCAACTGTCTGAAGCAAAATTGTTGTCTGTATCCTTTGAAATGGATAAAACTGAGTATCGTATGGTTATAAAATTCTTTGTAAAAGAAGGTTTAGCACCAAAAGAAATTCATTCGAAGTTCATAAAAGTTTATGGACACTCTTCTCCTTCTTTATCGACAATTAAGAAATGGGCTGCCGAGTTTAAACGTGGCCATACCTTGAAGATGATCCGCATGATGTCCAAAAAGTGTAACAACACCAGAAATCATTGATCAAGTGCACGATATGGTGTTGGATGACCGGCGAGTCAAAGTACATGAAATTGCTGAGACTGTAGGCATTTCAAAAGAACGTGTAGGATATATTTTGCATGAAGAATTGCAAATAAAAAAAGCTTTGCACAAGATGGGTGCCACGCTTGCTCACAACAGATCAAAAACGCACTCGCATGAAAATCTCTGAGCAGTGCTTGGAGCGTTTTAACAAGAATAAAACTGATGGACTTTTGTGCATTGATTTATTACTATGGATGAGATTTGGATTCACCATTACACACCAGAATCCAAACAGTATTCAAAACAGTGGAGAGAAGCCGGTTGTTCAATGCCAAAGAAGATTCCATCAGCAGGAAAGGTCATGGCATAAGTGTTTTGGGATGCTAAAGGCATTTTGTTTATTAATTATCTTGAAAAGGGTAAAATAATAACCTGGGAATATTATTCCGATCTTTTAATCAGACTAGACGAAAACATTCGTGAGAAAAGACCCAGTTTGCAAAAGAAAAAAATCATTTTTCATCACAACAATGCACCTGTCCACAAAGGTGTTTTGGCAATGGGAAAATTATGAATTGTTTTAACATCCACCCTATTCCCCAGATTTGACTCCTCTGACTTCTGTCTCCTCCCAAAATTAAAACTCTTCCTCGCTGGTCAGCATTTTTCAAATCAAGAGGGGATTGTAGCTGTAGAGGGATATTTTGCAGATCTTGCTAAGAACCACTACAGGGACAGGATAATGGCGCTGGAGCATCGCTTTAATAAATGTATTAGTCTTAAGGGCGATTATGTTGAAAATAAAAATAATTTTGAAATTATAAATTCATTTTTTTCATTGTTAGGCCAAGAACTTTTCAGATCACCGTCGTGTGTGTGTGTGTGTGTACACACACACACAAATGTATGTCATTACTTGAAATCAGACAGAGTTGTACTTGATATTTTCTGTATCTTTAAGACAGTTCAGAAATACTAACTTTACTAATAAAATTCTACTGAAAAAATAATGGGCATGTCAAATTGATAACTTTTGCAAAAATACACCAATCCAATGTGCAGTGTGTACAATACACATGCAATTCAGCGTGAAATTGTTAAGGCTCAGCTTGTGAAGTCCTTCTGAGGGAGTAGAAAGAGTACAGTAGCAAATTATAAGTCGATTGTTATCTTGAGAGTGGTAAAATTATTGGAAAATTTGTTCAGTGATAGAATTCTGGAATTGGTAGATAAGAATATAATACTCTATAGGGAGGGGGGTATATCTTTGTGAAGCATGTGCCTTAGTAACTTATTAGCTTTTTTATAGCAGAGTTATGGCTGAGTTGGATGAAGGGAATGGTGTACAACGAAACTGTTGGATTTTGCAAAAACATATGACAGGACACCACATTGAACTCTGCTATACAAGTTGAAACAAATAGGGACAGATATGAGGATGGTTAATGTATGGATACCAAAGAGTAGTATATGGGGAATAAGCAGAATCTTCAGACCACTATCTCAGTTTGCTACAGTTCAAGGTGTATTTTTTTTTTAAGTAGAAGAATGTCCTTTCTCAAACAAATTAAAAATAAATTTATGCTAAAAGTGATGCAATGAAGTACATCTAGGGTTTCATAGACTCCACAATTTACCCAAATCATATTTACATCAACATTAAATATGTTCAAGGTTGGTTTTTATGTTTGTGAGGGAAAGACTACTCACACATTCGCAGTTGGAGACTGACTGACTCAATGTTTATATAAAACATGAACAGGGCGAACTAGCATACTGACTAATCATGACTGTCAAACAATGCACATACCACAAAATTCACCCACATATGGAATGGTTTGTATATACAGTAGATTCCTGTTAATTGTGGCAGCCATTTTATTGATACACATCTAGAAGAACAAAAACAAAATGAAAATATAACAAGAATTTGCTTTATTTATTTGGGACACAATGCTTTTAATTATACCAACCAGTAACCTCTCTTACATAGAGTGTTAGCAAAATTATGTAATCTTTACATTGACATCTACAATGCTGATGAAACAGAGCTATTTTATTGTGCCACACCTGATAGTTCCCAATGTTATAAATAACTACATTGTCTTGGATAAAAGAAAGCAATACATTGTGTAACAGTATTATAGTGTTCAAACTTGTCAGGATCTGGTAAATGAAAGCTGTTAGTTATTGTAAAAAGGGCCAGATCTTGGAGAGTGTACATTTACTGAACTGGTAAACTCTCCATTCTCTGAAAGTGAAGAATTTATCAGTTCAGTACCATGCCAACAAAAATGTGTGCATGACATCTGATTTTTTAATAAATGAATTATGAGTTGGGACATAAAATTACAATGGAAATAGGAAAAAAATTACTGGTTCCTGACAGTTGCTAAGGAGGTCAGCACAAAAGTTAATCTTTTACAGGCAATATAGTTCATAATCAATAGTTGGTGGGAAATAAGCAACATAACCATTAAAACTGTTTTCCTCACTGTGGTTTTAAGCATTCAGTCATGGGTATTCTAGATACAGCCAATAAGTGAAAATGACATCCCAACCACAATAGAGACTATGAAAAGTTTGCATCCATTGATGATAATCTTTAATACTATGATATAATGAAACTGAAGATTTTGAGGAGTAAATTGTAGAAAAACATCAAAGGACATTAAAATAACAAGAAAGTGAAGCAGATGACATTCTCCAACTTGAATGAGTGATTATCTGGAATGCTAGAAAATTTATTACTGATTTATGACACTATTTCATACAGAAAGGCAACAAAGATAATGCTATGTCTGAACTAGACATGTGCTGATTTTGTTCATCTGCAGCCAGTCTAAAAAAAAGACAAGCTACACTTGTTCAGTTCTTACAATATTATTAGCTGCTAAGCACTGCATGCATGTTTCATATTTACATAAATTAAATTATTTTATGGCAAATATTTTACTTTAATTAAAGCCAGTTTATCTGGCTATATCAATAAACAAGAAACTTGTCTAAACTTGTATTTTGTCTTATGTAGATACAGCTTTTAAATTCTTTATATACAACTTCATGTAATTGCACCAAATTATGCTATTCCCTATGTTTATATATTGATCCAATACGTGAAAGGTCAGGGAACCTATAGGCACATCAGTGCTGTGTTGAAGATACAGATGAGGACTAGGATAGAAGTTTATTCATTTTGTTAAATTTTTTTTTTATTACAGTTGCAGGTTGTAGTTGTTTGGGAATACTTCTTGAGAAAATTAATAATGGGAAAAACTCGCATACAAAGATTATTTAATAGTATAATTTTCACCTGTGTGTCACAGGCATCTTCAGTACATATTAAGCTCAAATTAAACAATAACTGACAATTCCAAAAAGTGCCACCTAAGTAGCTAGTGTAAGATAACTAAAAAGGTCAATAAATTTCCTAAAAAAAAAAAAAGAAATTTTTTAAAAATCAATACAATAAAACGTTAGGAAAGATTAGCTGATTTGTAAAGTACTATCTCCCATAAAGGGGATAAACGTAAGCCGTCGGATCTATTTAAGTTAGGAGAATGAAGTAGAGTTTCACATGTTTCTTTATAAAGGCATTTCATGAGGAACTGACTTTTGTGAGAACTCTATGTCTAGTGAAGATGGCATGTTCTGCAAGTCCAGACTTTTCAGGTTTAAAGTATTCAATATAAGATTGGTGTTCTTCTAGCCGAATAGAGGCAGATCTTCCTCTTTGTCCGAAATAAGATAATCCACAAGAGCACGGAATCTGGCAGACACTTGGATAATTAAGATGTGGAAGCTTGTCCTTTTACAATCCTCTTTCTCCTGCTATCTCCAATTTCTTTATGGAACATTTTGAACAACGTATGTTTGACAACATTTCTCCCAGACCTACTCATTGGTTCAGATATGTCAGTGACATTTTTGCTGTATGGAATGGCTCTTCGGATGAACTTCAACAATTTCTCACTAAGTTAAATGCACTTCATCCTAGGATCAAGTTTACCCTAGAAGTAGAATCAAATAAGCAGTTAGCCTCTTTAGATCTTCTAATTCTTCACCAACCAGATGGTAACTTACATTTCTCAGTTTATAGAACTCGTGCAGGCCATTATATCCATGCAGAATCTCATCACCATCCCAGTCAAAAGGCAGGAACTATTAAAATACTGGTTCATCAGGCCCACTCCTTTTGTTCTTCAGACGATTTTTTACAGAAAGAACTACAATATATATATAACTTCTTCCTTTCTATCTAATGGTTATAAGAATTGCTTCATTAAAAGAACTTTGAGTAGTTTTAACATGTCTTCCTCTTCAAACACAAAAGAAATAATGCACATTCCTATCCTTTATGTACAAGGCATCAGTGAACGTATAGCAAAAGTTTTAAAAGTGAGAAAGGTGAAGTTTTTTGTTGCCTTTCGACCGTTCAGAAAAATCTTCACCTTTCTCACTTCTCCTAAGGACAAGCTTCCACATCTTAATCATCCAGATGTCTGCCAGATTCCGTGCTCTTGTGGATTATCTTATTTCAGACAAACGGGAAGATCTGCCTCTATTCGGCTAGAAGAACACCAATCTTATATTGAATACTTTAAACCTGAAAAGTCTGGACTTGCAGAACATGCCATCTTCACTAGACATAGAGTTCATTGGAGAAAGACAAGAGTTCTTCACAAAAGTCAGTTCCTCATCGAATGCCTTTATAAAGAAACATGTGAAACTCTACTTCATTCTCCTAACTTAAACAGATCCGATGGCTTATGTCTATCCCCTTTATGGGAGATAAAATTTTTTTTTTTTTTAGGAAATTTATTGACCTTTTTAGACACACAGGCAAAAATTATACTATTAAATAATCTTTGTACGTGAGTTTTTTCCGTTATTAATTTTGTATTGATATGTCTACTCACGGTATACCTCTTCTAAAACTTCATGAGAAAGGCTGTTCCAGAGGACAGAGCTGGACAGAATAAAGAGCAGGTTCGGTATGTTTGCAGTTGAACAGTAAAGGGGTGCTGAGCAGCTGCAGTTCTTGTATTAGCATGTGCAACAGAAAGTGGAGGAATAATGGTTGCCAATTCATTGAAGCAGTGAACTTGAAACCTGCAGAATAGACACATGCTAGTACTGAAACACTGCACCTGTGAGATAGAAGTTGTGAAACTGTAAGAGAGGGATCATCTATGAGCCTAACTGCATGCCTCTGGATGGCGTCAAGGATTTTAAGAGAAGATTTAGATACATCGCCCAAAACATGTGAGCAGTATTCTAAATATGGGTGGATTTGTATATTGTGAAGAGGTGGTTGGGTGTAAAATAGGCTCTTGAATGAAAGAGAACCAAGTTTCTTGGATGCTGAGGAAGCTATGGATGTGATGTGTTTATGCCAGGAAAATAAATGTTAGTCCAAGCAAGGGGATCTGAATCTTGTCAGGTGATTTGTGTATTACTGAAGGTAAGGGTAGGTGAGCTGGGATCTCTTTTGTTCGAGAAAAGGCAAGACTGTGTTTATATAGCATTGAACCTGACAAGGTTGTCTTTGTCCCATTGGAGGATAGTATGTAGATCAATATTTAAGGCACTAGTGTAGATGATCTTGTAGCCTGGGATGTCTGCATACTGCATGGTTTATCAAATGAGTAGGATGAGTGGAGAGTACTATCATCTGCAAAGCTGTGAATGGGATTAGTGGTTATAGTGAGTAGGTAATTTATGTACAGGAGAAAGAGAGTAGGTGATAGGACAGAGCCTTGAGGCACTCCAGCATTGGTGGTGAAGCTCGAAGAGAGGGAGCCATTTACCATGACTTGTAGAGAACAACCAGAGAGAAAGCTGGCTTTTCAGTTACAGAGGGTGGCAGGGAAACTTATATCTTATATCAGCTTATATCACCCACCACTTATCCAGTGGTGGGTGATATAAGCTACGAAGTCAGCTGAGGATCTTGAATGGTGGAATCCATATTGTTGGTCTCTGATTAATTGGTGGGCCTGTAAGTAGCTGAGAAGTTGGCTATTGATGACTTTCTCCATTATTTGAAGAGGAGAGAGGTGATGGCAATTGGTTAGTAGTTTGACAGTAGACTTTCATCACTCTTTTTTGGAATAGGATGGATATGAGATTGCTTCCATGCATTAGAATAAGTAGCAAATCTATATAATAAATTCTAAAGATGATGCAGGATAAGTGTTAGCTCTGCAATATAATGTTCGAGAACAATTAGGGAGATGCCATCAGGACCAAAAGATTTTTTAGTATCCAAGTTATTTAGTAGTCTTCTGGTGACTATTTGTCAAAAAACTATATATAGGAGCTACATACAATGCTTGGATTCCGGTATGGTTGGAGGTGATTTCCCTTGGTCATTTATGCAAGAGTGTGAGGAAAAGAGCGATGCCAGGAGGTCAGTTTTATCTTTGGGTGAAGTAACAATGGTGCCATCAAAATGAGACAGAGGTAGAAGAGCAGAAGTTGCATCCAATGGCCAAAAAAGCAAGTTTTCTGCTGATGGGTTTTATGAAATCAGATTTGGATCTACAGATGACTGATTTGCATATGTTTTGTGCTTTGATATAGGTAGCATAAAGCTGGAGTTCTTGATGTAAGCCATATGCGGTAAGCTGAATTTTTTCTTTGACTCCTTTGACACATTTTCAGTTGAACCAGGGCTTGGAAAGTGGATGTGGATTATGGATTGAATGGGGGATGAAGGGAGACGTGGCCTAATTAAATGGAATTTACTGTATTCACTCAGCTTATCTTCTTCCTTTCAGTCATTCTCTCATATTTATTTATTTTATTTTTTCTATGCATGTTTTTTTTTTTTATGTACAAATATATCTCAGTACTGACATGCTAACATTACCAATCTTCCATCCATAACTATTTCTTTCTTAAAATTACATAATTCACTGCTTCTCTACCCCTTCTATATTCATGGAGGCCATTTCGCATATTTCCACACTAACTATAAAAAAAATAAGCTTTATATGTTTGTTCTGACTTTCTTCTTTCTGAACAAACTTTCAAACTACAATTAAATAGTACATGCTAGTATATCTATAGGTTTCTTTTGTGAAATACTGTCAAAGGCTTTTGCTAAAATCCAAATCATATCATAGCTATTACCATGGTCTATTTTCCTGGTGACTTCATTATAAAGAATAAGCAGATTTGTCATACCCCCCCCACACACACACCTCTCCTTAATGAAACTATGCTGTTTTGTACTCACCCTATCAATAATATCCTAGACGCAATTCCCAGTTAGATTAAGAATCAGTGTTTTGTAATTCTCCACTTTATATAATGAAACTACTCTTTGTGATACAAAATTAATAACGGAAAACTCACGTACAAAGATTATTTAATAGTATAATTTTCGCCTGTGTGTCACAGGCATCTTAAGTACATTTTAAGCTCAAATTAAACAATAACTGACAATTCCAAAAAGCGCCACCTATTTTTGGAATTGTCAGTTATTGTTTAATTTGAGCTTAAAATGTACTTAAGATGCCTGTGACACACAGGCGAAAATTATACTATTAAATAATCTTTGTACGTGGGTTTTCCGTTATTAATTTTGTATCGATATGTCTACTCACGGTATACCTCTTTTAAAACTTACTCTTTGTGAATTGGAATAACCCTTGTAAACGTCCAGTTTGATGTTACAATTCCCAGTCCTAACATTGAAGAGGATTAAAAGGTTGGAAGTAGGGATGATATATAATCCTTGTTTACTACTAAGAGAAAGATATCATGCCCACTTTCAGCATTTTCAATTGCCTAGTGATGTAAGATATCAGCAATTTCTTCATCTTGTACTATGCCATAGGTAAATCTTGTCCCTCAAGAAGTGTTTCTCTTCTGACCAATTTTCATGCACCTTAAATTAAATTCTTTTACACTCAAAGCTAAATCATTCAAAACTGTTCCAAATGAAGCTTAATTCATTGTTATTATACTTACCCCTTTTTACATATATGTAAAAGCTTTTTAGCTTATCTTAACATTCCCAGCTAGTTGTTGCTGATTATCTATCATATTTAATAGATGATTTATCACATAGATTCTTGTTCCATAGAGTTCTTTTCTTATAACACATTAAAGGTAATGGTTATACTCGGGTTATTCGTGTTTTCATATGTATTTAAATTAAATTGAAAAGCCAGCCTGTGGATTGGCTGAGTTGGTATACTATCCACTTTCTGCCCAATAGGCCAGGTTCAAATCCCCTCATGAGCACGAATGTTCATAAATGTCTTCAGGCAGGTGAGTTTCATAACCTAGTGTAAGACCACCTCTGCTTCTTGGAGACTTGAAGTGCTTGTAAAAATACCACATTTGGTTTCAAAAGCAGGGTACCAGAACCCTTAATACTCTCACGATATTAATAGTAGCCTGTACTATAGTTTACCTTTCAGGGATGTAATTCTGAAAAAAATACTTTTGGTCAGCATCTCTGTTTTACATTTAAGTTATTTCCAATTATGATCAGATTAAATAAAGTTGTGTTATGCAATATAACATTACTTCACAATTTTCTGGTGATTAAAGCAATTTTTATTCATTATTGTTTTGACATCTAGGGTGTTATCGATACAGAAAAAGAGATTACTAGATTGGAGCAGAAACAAGAAAAACTGGAGACTCAAATCAATAAATTGCAAACTGCATGTAATGCTCCTGATTACAAAGCAAAAGTTCCTGAGGATGTGCAATTGACTAATGCTGAAAAGGTAATTGTGTATTTACACTTCTTCCTAATGTATTAATAAAGCATCCTACAAGTAAATTCAAGCAGATTAATTTAGCTTCCCCCCCCCCATTTATTTAAAAATAAAAAATAAATAAAAAAATGCCAAGATGGCATATACGGTAATCAAGGAATATGGTTGTACTGTAATTTAAAACAAAGCATGATACTTATTTCATTAACAGAACATACATATAACAAAATTGCAGTTTCCTTAATTGTGATATCTCTAAAACTATTTAAACCATACCATACCAGTGAAATTTGGCACATTTAAGTACTAAATACTCTATTTGTATGTTAATAGCCACACTCCATTTTCATTTGACAAATTGAAAATTGATTAACAGAATATTCTGATTGTTGCTACCATTGTTTTAAAAATGTTAAATTTTTTTTTAAAATTTTCTATTGGATAACATTTTTAGATCCCCTATAAATTGTCACACACACACTCACAAAATTGCAACCACAAGAATATTATACAATTTCTGGACAAGTCCAAATAGCACATGGCTCATCACATGGTTGCATCCTGAATTGATGATAGCATGCTGTTCATCACACAATTCAGTACATTGTCTACTGCAACATTGCAGTCTCTTGGGGTCTCAGACTAGAAACCTGCATAGTCTGAGCCTGCAGATTGTAACCCAGGACCATCTTCAAGCCATGCCATTAATGACTATGTTAGATGATGCTGAACTTTTTTAAATTTGCTTTTTCTGCCTGTGCTGTTGAAATACCATGCACATGGCAGATATCTGCTTCATAGAAGAGCACATTCCCCCCTCCCTCCCTCTCCCACCAAAAAAAATTGAGTGAGATCTTTAATACCATTGTTAATGCATTGCGTCAACTCAAATCAATTCCCCACTCTCTCTCACTATATATATATAGTGAGAGAGAGTGGGGAATTGATTACAGGCCTCCAATAAGGAGGGCAGTATCTTATTATAATCTTATACCAGGCAGTGAAATTCATCTCCCAGCTAAAAAAACAGGGAGAGCATATCAGTAAGAGAGGAGTTGTTATTTGATTACCCCAGGTTGACATAAGTTTGGAAATTGTTTATGATATGTGAAATTAAATTGATTATTTTTGTATCCTTGCGATAAGTGCACGTTTTTACCATGATGACATTGTAATATACTCTTCTTTTTCTTTATATGTAAAAAATAAAAAGAAAGAATTAAATATAAATAATTATATGGTTCAGAAATATGGACTGTTAAAAAGAAAGAAGAAAGTAAACTTTAAACTGCAAAAATGAAATTTTTAAGAGCAGTTAATGGATGCACAAAATTGGATCATATAAGAAATGAAGACATCAGAAGAGAACTAGATAAATACAACATAAATGAAAAGATCAAGGAATATAGTGAGATATGGAAAGAGCATCTATTTAGGATGAAAAGATATCAGCTACCAAAAGAATTGGATAAATATAGACTAAAGGGAAAAGGAGAGAGAGAGAGGAAAAAAAAGAAAGACCAGTTGCAAGATGAAAAGACCAATGAAGCCAGAACAGGCAAATGTTTAATCCTTGAAGAGAAGAATATAAATAAAGATAAAACAAAAATAGTGTATAATAAATTCATCACCAAAAAGCCAGTACAAGTACAAATGAACCAGAAAACTGATATAGCTACCTCCTATGTTTACCTAGAACTAAAGATCATAGTAGAGGAAGGCTGTGAAGACGAAATTATAAGTAGAATTCAACTTTGATAACCTTTGGGAAACATTGTGAAGCACTTACATCCCAGTCTACTTTAAAAAAAAAATGGACCAACAAGTCAAGAATTACCCAGAGTAAAAGAAAGATCTAGTTGGTATTACCATTCTAGATAGGAAGTGCAATACTTGGGTCAGAGCTCTGACTGGCGTGAGAGACATTATATCATCCATTAAATGATCCAAATGGCAATAGGCAGATCATACTGTAAGAAGTAACACTCAAAAATAAACAAAGTTGATCTCTGAATGGTATCTCAGAAATGGAAAGAGAGGTACAGAAGGACCAAAGAAATAGTGGGAGGATAAAATTAAAGAGATGGTGGAACTCATTGATATAGAAAGGCTCAAGATAGAATAGAATGGAGAACTTTGGGAGCCTTCATTCAGCATTGGACAGAAAATGGCTTAAGAAGAAGATAATAATAAGCTAAGCATAGACACTTCTCATTAAACTTCTTAATGTTTGATAAATTATCTAACTTTTTGCTCTTATATTACATGGGCCACCTTAAAAATTATGCTCTGCCTTTTAAAATTCTAAAAATTCTCAGAATATTATGAGAGTATTCATGATTAAGTTTCAATTATTACTAATGTCATGTCAACAATTTTCCTAGAAATTATTCTCACTTATCAACACGCCAGTATTAACAAAACTTGTGTTTCTGTCTTCTAGCATACTTCTAACTGCATCAATCTTCCTAGGTCATGGTCTACCTCTGGGTCTTTTTTTCTGCTATCTTGGCATCAAGCACCTGTTTTGCTAATCTCTCTTCTCCTATTCTGTTTAAGTGACCAACCATCTTAGATTATCTCTGCTCACACATTCACAAATGCTAACAATGTCACGTTCCTTCTTAATATCTTCATTTTGAATATAACTCTGCCATTGATATAAAAGAAAAACTAATTTTCTTTTATATCAATAATGTATAATAATAAGCACTCATCATTGATTACCCTCTCATCAGAATGGATTTGCCCTCTTCTGCCATGCGCAGAAGTGTCAAGGGGTCTCGCATCTGTGGTCGGACAGTACAAGACAGTATTCAAACCAATATTAACTTATGGATCCAAGAGCTGGGTTAGATATAAGACATCTGATCAAAGACTGGAGACCACAAATATGAGAGTTCTGAGAAAAATTAGGTGAGTGAAGAGACGGCCTCTTCACTCACCTAATTTTTCTCAGAACTCTCATATTTGTGGTTAGCAATAGAGTACTACAGGGTTTCTTGAATGGGGAGAGAAATGAAGAGTACTGTCATCAGCAAAGCTGTGAATAGGATTTGAAATCAGAGAACATTGAGTCAGAGAGGTCATTGATGTGAAGGAAGAAGAGCATGGGCGAGAGTACAGAACCCCAGGGCACTCCAGCATTGATGGAGAAATCTGATTAGAGGAAGCCATCCACCATGACATGCAACAAACAACCATTGAGAAAGCTAGCAATCCAATCACAGAATGCAGGCAGAAGGCCATAAGATGACAGCTTGTTCAGGATACAACCAAATGCCTTTGAAATATTGTGAGCGATAACATGGGTTTCTCCAAAATCTTTCTATGGCCTTTGTCCAAAGGTGGGTTGAGATTAGCTGGGAGGTCAGCCTTAGAACAAGAATAGTGGAATCGATATTGGTGACTGATAATTAACTGAGTTCAGGTAATGAAGAAGCTGGTTGTTGATAACCTTCGACATCACTTTTGAAAGTACTGAGGTGAGAGCAATGCGTCAGTAGTTAGATGGCTAATTTTTTGTCTCCCTTTTTGAGTACAGCTGCATGTAGGCTTGCTTCCATGCTGTTTTTTTTTTGGGTAGATGGCAGTAGAATATGATAATTTCTATAGCCAACACAGGACGGGTGTCAATTCTGGAGCATAACTGATGGAATATCATCTGTACCGGTAGCCTTATTAGTATCAAGATTAATCAGGGTTTTCCTGATGTCCTTTTAGCAAAGTTCAGAGACATGCGGTGGGCAATTTGTGGTAGTATGGGAGGTGATTTTCTTGTCATCCAGAAAAGAACAGAAGTTATGCCCAACAGCTTTAGCAAAGGACTGGAAAGCTTGACTGCCAGTTTAACAGGAGATAAGTTTATTGCATTTCATTCTTATGAAGTCTGCTTTGGAATTGTTGATAACTGCAGAGGCACAATTTTTGAGGACCAAAGCATGGATACAGGTCCAGGGTTTGCAGTGAGTGGGGAATGAAGGCTCTTATTTCAGTGATGGTTATTTTGTTATTAGTTCAATGCAAATGTTTGGATTGAGAGAGCAAAAGCAGTAATCTGACCAATGAAAAACAACAAAAACCAACATCAGCCTCCAGAATGAGGCTAATGTTGGCTGGGAGGAGACAAACTGTAGAGAAGAAGACATGAATAAGATTGTGATCAGAATTGTGAAAGAGAGAGCATACATCTGTGGTGTATTTGTAGCAAGAGCTAGTTAAGAAAAAGTGTTAGAAGGTTTGATCTGTGAAGTTGGGGAGCCAGTTTGTGTTATGAGTGTTAAAGTTCCCAGGGAGGATAATCTCATAATTTGGGTAATTAGTTTGTAAGAAATCAATTTTTAATTGTAGATAGCCAAAAATTGCAGCATGGTTTTCAGAATTAGGGAAGCGTTAAAGGCAGCAAATGAAGGCTGTAAAGTGGAATAAGGAAATCTTGAGCCAGAATAGATCAAAAAATGCAGATACAAGTTGGATAGCCTTTGACAAGGGATATCATGGTGTTATCAAAAGCACATATTCCTCACTTTTTGCAGGATGTAGTTGAGACAGTTGAGGTGGACTGTAGCCACGGAGGATGCTAATTGAGGTTCTGTTGGAAAAAAGAAATCAGGTTTTGATGTCTATAAATGGTATTTGTATTAATGCTTTGAATGTTGGTGAAATTGATATGGAAGTGTTTATATATATAAGGTGAATGGTTTGTATATGAATGGATTTAGGGTGAAAGTGAACAACACTTGAGAAAGTGTTGTTCAAGCACTTGGAAGTACAGAGGCAAGGAAACTAGAATGTTGGGAGGGGAGCCTCCAGGCATCCTCAAGGTTAGAGTGGCAAAGTGATCATATGGTGATGAATGTAGCTTCCTAGGCTCTTAACTTGAGTGGGCTAAGCAACACAAGGTGTAAGTGAAGTTCTGGAATGAAGAGAGTACTGCAGCTTATGTATACTAATGTCAGAAGTATTTGAAATAGAGGAGTTATTTATTATGAAAGATAAGTTATTTCATAATAACTTATAACAAATTATATAAAATGTTTGCTGCTATAATCCAGGGGTATAAGGGAGAATGTAGATGACATGCATTTGAAAATTAGCATAATAAGTGTAGGTTGGGTAATTGTTACGGGGGGGGGGTTCAACTATGGAGACATGGATTAGGAGGAAAATGGGTCACAGGGATGGAAGGAAATGGAATTTATACAGCTGCTGAGAGATAATTACCTGAGACAACATATAATGGAGATGATACTAGGTTCATGCATTCTGGATCTGGTCATTGCATTAGAGAACTTAACAGTAACCATTCTAGCTATGCTGCCTCTGCTTGGGGAAGTGATCAGGTAGTCTTGACCTGGGAGATTGCCAAATATGCAGAAATTTCTGTTAAGAAGGGATTTATGTGGGATTACAAAGTAGGTGATAATGACAAGCTTGAGGAGTCAGCTTTCAGCAGTGCCATGGCATAAGAATTTGGAGGAGAGAGATGGTGCTCAAGAGGTATTTGAAGAAAGCAATATCAGATTGTATATCCTGAGTCAGAAGGATAAATCAGATAGGAGTTACATGGGTGATCAGGAATTGCAGACAAAGAAAAATTGTGGAGGAAATATAAAGAAAAAGTGATCAGCATGCTCATGAGCAGTACAAGGCACCAGCAAGAAGAGAAACCTGTATGGTAAGGAAGCCCAAGCTATTTGCTATGTGATAAGTAAAAGGAGGAATAACTATGACCTTAAAACAGTGTTAATGGTGGGGAGGTAACAGAAACCAACCAAATAGTTGAATTACTGAGTGATCACTTTGCAAGGATATGCCATCTATGTTGCAATGCCAGATGCGATATTGACTGATGGGAGAGCAGAGGTTGAAGAAATGGAAGTGCTTAGAATATTTCAGAACCTCGATGTGACAATGTGAACACAGCCATGAGATTAGATGGCATATTGGCCTGTGCGTTATGAGAATATGCAAGGAACTACTTTTTATAATAAAGTGACAATGCAGTTTGAATGGCTACTCAGTGATACTCCTGGACTTTGCAAATGCATTTAACGGATTCCACATAGCACTTTGTTGTATAAATTGGAGCAGATGGAGATGGATATGAATCTGGTAATTGGATTAGAGGATGGCTAATTGATAGATGCATGGTTTGTGGAGGAGTTGAGTCCAGAAGAAAGCAGGCAGGTATTGGTGTACCACATTGCTCAGTACTTGATCCTCTGTTATTTAATTTGTACATCAATGTTATGATAGGAAATTTCATGGGGAAATATTCAATTGTTTGCTGATTATGTACCGTGTAAGATGCACCCCCTTTTTTGTACACCTTTTTTTAGGAAAAAACTTTATCACTGAATATTATAATGAATTTACAGTATTTCAAATATAAAGTAATAAGTAGGTCTACTTTCAACAAATACCTAATCTAACTAGGAAAGAGTACCCAATCTTCTTCGTCAAAACCCAGAAGTATATCGTAGGTTATGTTTACTGTGAGTTGCTTTTTTTTAGATCCTCTTCCTGATTCCACCAAGTTCTTATCATTTTCTCAGTTGGGGGGGGGGTGCAAAATGTCCCTTTGCAACTCTGTTTCCATGTTCTTTAGCATACACAATCACACGTAGCTTGTATACAATATTGTAGCAATGCCGACGTTTTTCAGCCATAATTTGCCAAGAAATTTAGAGAAAATTTAACGGCAGAAATTTATCACCGTTCACAACAATTGGAAAGTTTAAATGAACAAGAACACAGCTGTGATCATCGATGACAGCGCATGTGCATCCACTGAACTCTATGTAACTGGAATGCTCTCACACACACTGCAAGGAAGCAAGAAAGAAATTGCGTAACTTGGAACAGAGAAAATTTCCAGAAATGAAAGTAATAAAAAACTGAATATCAGCATATAAGATGCACCCCCTGTTTTTCAGACCTATTTTCAAAGAAAAAAAGTGTGTCTTATACACTGCAAAATATGGTACTTAAATAGGCTAGTAGCATAGCAATGGTAAATGGCTGCCAGTTTAACATGACTAAGTGTAAGGCAATGCACTTTAGGAAGAAGAGATCGCAAGCTGTGTATTATATTGATGGAAAACTGAACTGTAGGAAACTGATGAGGCCGCGGACTTGGGGGATGATTGTGCACAGGAAGTTGAAGTTTAGGGGCATATTGCAAAAGTAGCCAAAACTGCACATCAGATTACATGGAAGGGATTTTTATAGGATTGACACTGAAGACTATTTTAAGTACATGGCAGGAAGGGAGAACTAGGGGCCACCCATGGAAATTGTGTAAGAGTACGATTAGCAAGAGCGTTAGGACTAGATTTCTGCTTGGAGAGTGGTGAATGAGTGGAATGGGTTGCCTAAGGTGCATAGTGTGTGAATAATGGATCTCGTGTGATGAGTCTTCTGACTCCATGGAGATATCTGTATAACAACAACAATAATAATAAAAATTTTATCCTACCGAAAACTAAACAGTGATCACTTTCAATTTCAAAATTTCTATATACTCTTTTGTCCTGAACCACTGAAGACATTGTTTTCAACAATAACATAGCCAATCAGACTTTTCTTATTTATTGCTAATCCACATCCTGAACATAAATCCAATGTATGTATTTATTTATTTGTATGGGGTTCCCCCCCACACACACACCTTTCTCCCCTAACCCTTTGGGGGAGAGAGCTGAGCCCACCTAATGAGGGATTGGTATATATATATTTTATGACTAAATCTGTGTGTCATATGCTTGTCTCAAAGATTACGCCATGCGTCTCCAAGTACATGCCTAAGCAAGGTGAGACCGCGAATGGCTCGTTAAATCAGTTATGGTTCCTTAGATCGTAAATCTGTGTGTGTTCACAGGGCTGATTTTACTATTTTGAGGGATGAAAAACCTGAGTTTCTGGTTGAAAACCCTCTATATCTGTACAAGACTGGCTAACTCACCTTTAGTCAGAAGAGACCAGATAAAGATACATCATGTCATGGATGGGAATCGAACCCAGTTCTTTTCGACCAAAGGGCTTTGTCTGTACCGACCGAGTTACAGAGGCTCTATAAATCCAATGAAATCTAGTGACTCAAAAAGTTCTTAAAAGAATTTTCAATGGGTATAGGGAACACATAAGTTTCATTGTCCAATTATTTTGAAGTTTGTCCACATAGCTCTATTTGAAATTGCCTTCCTATCAAGAAGTTTATCTTCATGCTTGGTATTGAATGCTATCGCTACTCTTTCCTTTCCTTGATCATTACTGCCTAATAAATTAAAGATACCAAGAAATTATATACGTGGTTTAATCCTTTATCCAAGTGTAAGCAAACAGAGTTTGCACCTGAAGTATTTTCAGGTATGGGGCAACTCATGGTAAAGGTGGTATGACTTCACCTCACTTGCCTTAGTATCCCATAATGCAAAGCACACCTTGCAGACATTTTAAGGCTATGCATTATGGGAAGGGTCACTACCCAGACCGGTTTCAAAAGTGTCACACCTTATTATTATAATACTCTGGATTAGAGATAGTTTTTTGTTGAAAGTTGAAAATACTTCAGGTGCAAACTTTGTTTGCTTACACTTGGATAAAGGATTAAACCAGGTATATAATTTCTTAGTATTATTTAAATTAAGGGGATATTAATCCCACATTGTTTTAAAACCGAATAAGAAACTCAAAGATTGGAATCGGAGAGTTTCATGCCGGATATAGTAAACTATAAGAGTATCGGCGATTACTAGCGTGAGCTAATGCAAGTAGTCCTAGTACGTAGTACAATCTCGGGCAACTCGTTGCAAAGGTGGGTAAAGTCTGAGTGCTATTCTTGGTATTTTCCATAATGTAAAAACACATTTCCTAGGAAATGTATGCTGTTATTACATTATGGAGAGGTCACTACCCAGACCGGTTTCAGCCTTTTTTGAGGCTTCATCAGTGAGTAGCTAGACCAAATAGATACCAAAGGGTATAGCGAAAAGAACTTATATACTCTGCTATACGAGTTGTCAAACAGGTGCAACCATTAAGTTACTTAAATATAAAGAGCCAATAGGCTTCAGCCTATTGGCTCTTTATATTTAAGATTTTATTTTATATTTGAGATTAATTTTATATTTATATAAAAGCACATATTCTTGCAGATGGGTAGTGATCCTTCCCATAATGCATAGCATTATACATATCTGCAAGAAGATGTGCTTTGCATTATGGGATACTAAGGCAAATGATATGAAGTCATACCACTGTTACCACGAGTTGCACCAGTCCTGAAAATTCTTCAGGCACAAACTTTGTTTGCTTACACTTGGATAAAGGATTAAACAAAGTATATAATTTCTTGGTATTAATTTATAGTATAACCAAGTGGAAAAACTTTCAACAACAATTATGCCCATGTGGTGGCTGACTTTTTACTGTTCAAATTTCATAGGTTGTCAGTTGGTGGTTATACAATCATGCAACATTTAGCCTAGCCATAGTCTGGACTTAGCTTCAGATGCATTTGATTTGTTTTGCCCGTCAAGAATTCACTTGTATGGACATTACTTCAACAGTGATAAAGAATTTTATCATCATCATCAAATTCCTGATATGTACCCTCGAGGGGTGTAGAGGATATGATAGTGCTGCATGAAAAACTTACACCATTATTAACTTTCTATGTACAATTTTCCTCCAAATTAATTTGACATCTGTCAAGACTTCAACATTATCAGATCTTATATTCCTGTCTTCTAAGGCACTTTTTACTGTATCAATCCACCTATATCTTGGTCTTCCTCTGGGTCTTTTTCCTGGCAAAGAACACTTATTTTGCTAATCTTTCCTCTCCCATTCTGTTTAAGTGACCATACCACCTGAGATTAGCTTGGCTAACACATTCCTGGATGCTAACAATGTCAAGTTCTTTCCTAATATCCTTGTTTTTAATATGACATTGCCACTGATGCCATCTGTTCACCTCTCTAATCTTTCTCAGGACTCGCATATCTGTGGTCTCTAGTCTTTCCTCAAGTGTTTTACTTCTAACCCAGCTCTCAGATCCATGAGTTAAAATTAGTTTGAACACTGTCTTGTATGCAGCTAATTTTTTGACTAATTTCTCTCTTATACTATATAAATTTATTCAGTTGACTTCCTACTGTTAAATCTGGAATGAACACTTAAATTGTCTTTCAGTGTTTCATTCGAGATTTAACTGAGATGCAACATCTTTCTGAAAAAAAAAATGACTTGTAAATAGATAATAGTTGAATCGTTGTACATATAGTATTAATAGTCTTTTGATGTAAAATTTTTATGTATAAGATTGTAAATCATTAAATAACGACAAGAAAATAAGGTATTGTAAAGGAGACTTTGTAACAAGGTCTTGAAGTTTAGCGTAAACAATCGTAATCTGATTAATAACATGACCGTGGGCAAATTGAGATATGAACCGAAGGCACGTGTAAACTAATTTCGTGAAGACGCAATGAGAAGAGAAGGTGCGATGTGCAAAATTTGGGTGGCGTCTGCAAAATCAATGACATATTAGGGAGAACAGACGCAAAGCCTATAAAAGTTTTAGCGATGCTAGTTCGAGGCATCTTTTTGGTAGTTATTTTTCAACTCGTTCAGGTTTTGGATGTTGGTTGACCCCTGCGATTTTCTGTGGGTAGTTGCTTCGATGTGACGGGAACGAGTAAGTGACGTTCAGCGGCGACGATGTGGCTAAGTAGCAGGCTTGTCCAAGCATAGCATTTCATGCGACGAGACGACCAGCGAACGGCAACGTTTTGAGTAGCACCAAGTGCACATTTCCGTCTGATGGGTTCCTGAGCATAAGGTTAGAAAAAAGCACGTGTCCGAAGAATTATCGACAAGGAAGCGATCGGAAGAAAGTCTAAATGAACAGAATGAGAAATATCATCTAATTGAATTCGTCAGGCTGATAAAGTAGAGTTTATGTCTTATTGTATGATATCTTGAAGCCAGGGTGAGCAATTGTGTGTAAAATTTGTAAATCGGACTCGTTAAAGCAGAATTCAGGACTTTAGACCTATTCCTTTAACAAATGATCTTTGGTATTAGAAGTGTAAAGTTTCAAGTATTGTTGTTAATTTTAGGTCGATGTATTGTATTGAAATTAATTAAGGAGGAAGTGAGACTAAATCTACTTATTTGTATTAAGTAATTGGGATATGGGCAGGTTGAAATTCTGTTATAAATCATCTGATGAGAAATACCTATTGTGAACCTTATCTTGTGTGTTAGTTTAGCTTATTTAATTTTGAGGACCTTTCAACTAGTTAAAGTTTTGTTTAACATGTATTCGTATTTAGTATGAATAAATTTCTTTGTCTTTTAATCCAAAATACATGTCTGATCATTTGAGTCAGTGCACAACCTGCTTTAATTATAGAACCTGTATATGCAAGAAGCATGGAAGTTTAAGATAGGAAACGGATACGACTGCAGTTAAGAATAAATTAGTAAGGGCTTGAGTAATTCTGATAGTTTTGGAAATCGTGATAATCTGTGAATCATATCTCTGACAAGAAATTCTATCTTGTATAGGAACTAAGATGCAGCTAAACAAATAAATTCTCTTAGTTCCGAAAAGGATTTGATACCAGATTTTCAATCAGGGAGAAATTGGCTCTATCTTGAGAAATTCACTTTGTTTGAGTTTTGCACATGATCTTTATTGAAAATAGGATACTTAGGATTATATAAAAAGGCACAGTGAAAGATCTTATTTAGCGGGAGTATAAGGAAAAAAGGGAATAGAACAATTAACAAGAGATATGCAATATAAATATGATAACAAATATATTTACACTACCATACCAGCTTTGTTGATTCTGTTGTCTATTTCCATATTTAATTTACCATCTTCACTAAAAATCGTGCCTAAGTAGCTGAAATGTTTTACTTGTTTTATAGGTTCTCCATTCACAATGCAGTTGATATTTTCATTGTCTTTGTCTTGTTATTGCTGACCTTCATAGCAAATCTATTACAAGAGTTATTCAATTTAGTCAGGGAATCTTGTAGCAGATTTATTTAGAAGTATAACATCATCTGCATAGAGTAAAGAGCTGAGATTAACATCTTCAATTTTGACATCAGGTTTGAAACTACTTTTCTTCATAATGTGATCCATATAGATAATAATCATAATGTCATATAGATAAAATTTTTTATAAAAATTAAATAAACAATAAAGTCTCCGTAGCTCAGTCAGTATCAACAATCTTTGGTTGGATATACCTGGGTTCAAATCCTGTCTATGTTGCAAAGAGCCTTTACAAGAATTTTTATCCCACAAAACAGGAAACCAACAAGAAGAGTATGTGTAGAGTGCAGTTGGAATTAATGGCCCTATCACGAGCAGTATCAGGTTTCAAAGAAGCTAGGTGCCAATGATGCCATTGAGACTAATGCAAAAAAATGGAAGATGAGATTACTTAAATATAAAGAGCCAATAGGCTTCATTTCAGCGATATAAACATTATTTAAATTAAGGGGATATTAAATCCCACATTGTGGGATTTAATGTGGAAGATTTAAAGGTGGAAGATGAGATGAAATTAAAAAACAATGATTGCAAAATTATGATATGGATACTGGTTTGAGGAAAATGGATCCAGATTTTTTAAGTTCTCTACACAGAAAACTTCATGCAGGTAATTAGTACCTTCTAATATGATATCAGTATATGAATAATTTACTTAAGTGTTTGTCTGCAATAATAACATAGTAATCAAATGGTATATTAGTGTAGAAAATTCCCTATAAATTTAAGTTTTTTTTCTGTAACCTAATTTAGAGATGGGGAACCTTGGCATTAGAGGACCACACAGTTTGATATAATAAATTGTGCCAAAATTATAAACAGGTCATATTGCATACCAAAATTATAAACAGGTTGTATGAATATCATTAGCACAACATTAAAAATCTATTAAAACTCTCAAAAGTGTTTTTATTTATTTACAAAAAAAAAAATTAATAATTCAAGATTGGAGTTCTGCAAACAAAACATCTGGACAGCTAATAAAACACTTTATTTTATTATATTATAGGAATACAAGCTTTAGATTAATTTATATAACTAAGTGGTACATAACTTAATGACTGCCCATTTCAGCCCAACATAAAAAAATGTTGGGCTGAAAATTACAGGTTTGGAAAGAAGTTTAAAAAAAAAAAAAAACACTTCTTCCTAAATGCTTGAATATTCTTCCACATTTGATATATTGATTTAGTTTTGCCTTGTAAACAAATTGTTAAGTCATAAAAGTGCAGCATTTCTGCAAATACCCTCTTTAAAAAATTTACAAGTTTATTTTGTTCTACGTAAAAAATCTATAATTTGTTTTCATAAGGCTAAAACTTTTTCTATAACTTTTCCCTGTGACGATCAGAATACTTTAGAGTGATAAGGAAGATCCACACTTAATGTTTCTTCATCAATTTGAAGCACATTGTGAAACTAGCGATGCCTTGAAAAAGTTGCTCGAATATAGTTAACAGTATCAATAATTTTCCTTAATGTATCTTTTAAAACAGTAAATTTTGTGCAAAGATTCTGTTAATGTAGTAGACAATAAAATGAAATCAAGTTATCAGAATTTTGTATTTCAATTTGTGAAAATGCAATAAATCCTTCATGTTTTCTCTCATAGGAGCACTATCTGTACATATACTTACTAAATTACACAAATTAAGCTTTTCTTACCGACATTTATCTTTAAAAATATTAAGTATGTCAATTCCACATGTTCTTCCCATGAGAGTAGCCAAAGTTAGTAGCTCCTCATAACTCTGAAAATCTACATCTATAACACAAATACATAATAAAACTTGTGCTGAGTCAGTAAGATCACTGCTGGACTCATCTAGGACAGTTGAAAAATAAGTATCTTCATTTGGGCAAATTTTTTGAAGTGTTTGTATTTATTAACCTTATCTGAATTCAGATATGCTGCATCTTGGATAATGCACTGTTTTTTGATTTCCACATCATTATATGGCTTCCCATTTCTCACAGTATATTATTATTATTATTACCGACACCTCCAGGAAATCAAAAGACTCATCGAGAGAGGTCACCTACTCTACATCTCTGTCTCCACCACTCAATCCACCATCTACACCAATGCCATCTATCACCCACCACCACTACTAGTATTTTTCAAAGACAATCACAAACATCCATGGCGGAATTCAAAAACCTGTAGCCTTTTGGCTGGAGAGCGGATACGCTAATGGCCAACTAGGCTGGCATATATACTACTTTATACATTACTTCAGTAATTTCATTACTCCATCCTGTCATCACTTGAAATAATTGTTGTTATTGGGTTTGTTTGTTTGTTTTTTATTTTGAAGTTCATAATTTATAAGTATAGATTTTCCCAGTTCTCCTTCAATTTTGCGTATTTGTGATTCCTTAATGCTGAAATCGCAGTATCACAAAGTAAACATACCATTTTATCTTTGACCGCAAGCATGTAGTACTGTAGCTCTCATTTATCATTAAAAGAAAATTTAACAAATCCTATAACACAAATATAAAATAAAACGTGTGCTGAGTCAGTAAGATCAGTGGCAAATTTAAATCATATAAATATGCGATATAAACATTTTTATGTTCTAATGATATTTTGTATTTGATTTTATTTTTATGGCTATTTTAGCCTATTTTTATTAAAGGAGTACCTCTTTTTTATAATGTCATTGGCTTTTTATCCAAATTTTAGGGCATTACTGATGTTTTATATGTACAGATATATGAAGATTATATAGGAAGAAAAACCAGAACATACCTTTTTGGGATGTTGCTGGCGTTTTTCTTTTTCAGTGGCATCCTGGCGTATGGCAGTATACATTCATTGTTGAAGGAAGGAAGTATGACTGAACGGGTGGGGGGGGGTGGAAAAGTGGGGTTTAAGAGATGTGGGAGAATTATTGGTGAGGCAAGAGGTATGTGAACTTTTTTGAAAAACCCTGGTTTTTTTTATATTTTTTAAAAAATTAAGGGTGGGTAGAGAATACTTTGGGGAAGGAGAAGGATGTTATGGGATAAGACCAGGGGGGAAATTATATATATAGGGGGGGAAAAAAACGGACATACCTTTGTGGGATGTTGCTGGCTGTCTTGTTTTTCACTGGCATCCCTACTTATGGCGATATTTAAAAATACCAATTTTTAAATATAATTAATTGAGAAGGTATAATTTGTCATTCTCCTTCCAATTTTGCATAATTGTGGTCCTTAATGCTGATGAGCATCGCATCTTTTCACTGTTCAAATCACCATATCACAAAGTAAGCACACCATTTTATCTTTGACTGCAAGCATGTAGTACTGCAGCTTCCATTTGTTATTAAATACTCAATACTCTGTTCTCCTCCTTAATTGTTCTTTCTTCGTATTTGGGATATTAAAATTTTTAAAAAAAAATTAATAAACAAATTAAACAAAAACTTCTCATTCAGCTTGTTATAAAATGGAATACATATCACAGCACTGCAATATAGCAACATATGTGCAAAACCAAACAATTTTTTTAAATCACAGCTGGCATTGCACTGAGCACTCATAAAGGCCTCTAGTAACAAATTAATATATTATGATAGTGTAGTAACCATTGAATGATGGATAAGGATGAAATGCCAATAGAATAATGGATAAATCGAAAATAGTGGTTGATTTTTTTTGACATTGTAGTTTAAAAAGAATGATTTTTAAATATAATTAATTAAAACACGCACTGTTTGAGGATGTATAATTTGTAAGCAATGAAGATGCATAATGAAAAGTGACTAAATATGTGAAAAGGCTGTATGCAGCCTGAGGGTCACAGCTTCCCCATCCCTATTTTGATCAACATGTTTATGGTAATAGTGCAATTTGTAGTTGTCACTAAAACTTGCAAGGGTAGTAAACTTGTTAACATTGTAGTCTGTATAAGTAGAATTTGAAAAGAAAAAAAATATATGTATACTGAATTCATTTTTTGTTGTAGTAATATTTTGTATTTGATATTTTTTTCTTTTAGCTTGCACAGATAGAAGGAGAAGTAGACAAGTTAATACAAGCAATAGAAACTTTAAAAACTCTATAGCAAAGCAAGATTGAAAAAGAAGGAAAACTCTAAATGTAAATTCAGCACGGCAAGATTGAATCTAGAAATCAATAATCAAAGACAGTTGTATATATTAGGTACTCCAAACAGCTATTGGGAGGGGTGACTATTAAATTTAATACAGCATTCTTTTTTGGACATTCCTATATACAATAGCATTGCTGCGATAAATATTTGTCTAGTTTTGCAATTCACAGTGCATATTTAAAATTATTTTGGATGCATCCACACATGCCTGCTGCATTCACTGTAGATAAGCATTTTGCTACTATCATCAGCTTCTAAAATCAATGCTGTAAAAAACAATTTACTTTAAAAATATTGCATAAAACTTTAACTGAAATAAAGAGCCCAAAGGCTTCAGTTCAGCAATGCAAAATTATATAAGTAAAGTGGATATTAGATCCTGCATTATTTCAAAGCTAAATGTAGAAACTAGGAAAGTTTCTTATAAATAAGTTGACTAGAGAGCTTACAGGAATACACTCACTGGCATTCACGAGTTGCCTTAGTGCAGACTACTTAGAAAACATAGGCGCCACCCAATCGTCTATATATTCGCTTTCTATTAGTCCATTTTTATGAGGTTTCAACCAGCTGTTTCGAACTGGTTGGTTCTCCTCAGAGAGCAGGAAGAAACCTTAAGAGAGCAAAAACTGTCATTCAGTACTAAGGAAATTGAAATGTCAGAAGGTGTAATTTTCATAAGCGAACTCTCGGTCAGCTCATAAAAGTATTTACTAAAATAAAGATCCAAATGGCTTCAGTTGAGCAATGCAAAATTATATAAGTAAAGTGGATATTAGATCCAGATTATTTTTATTATTAGATTATTTCATACTTTACTTATATAATTTTGTATCACCGAATTGACGCCTTTTGGCTCTTTATTTTAGTAAATACTTTTATGCACTGATTGAGAGTTTCTGTCTTGTCTTTGAGGGCAACCAACCAGTTCGAAAGCTGTCAGCCAGTGAAACCTTATCAAAATGGACTAATAGAAAGTGAATTTATAGATGCTTGGGCAGTGCTATTTTTCTAAGTAGTCCATACTAAGGCAACTTGTGAATCAACCTGCCGATGAGTGTATTCCTGTAAGCTCTCTAGTCAACTTATTTTTATGAAACTTTCATAGTTTCTACATTTGGTTTTGAAATAATGTTGGATCTAATATCTACTTGACTTATACAATATTGCATAGAACTTTAAGAAATATATCTACACTGATGTGCACAGTTGTTTGGTTAAACTTTGTATGCTGAAGATTTTCATTAAAATTATTAATTTATGTGTTTTTCTAATAAAAAAATTTTTCTAGAATTATGAATTTTCAGACTTATTCTTCAGAATAGTTGGCATTTACATGAAAATGTTCAGAAATAGAACTTTTCTTTATACATTCCAGTCAAAAATTATAATTGAAAAGAAATTCTCATGCATAATTCTTGATAGAAAGTTTTCTGTTACAACTGTTCAGAATGTCTTTAAAATATTTGAAAAGCGTGCTGGATGAATGATGATCCATTGCTCAGAAATGTTTTGTGATATGATAGAATAAATACTTCATTATGCTGCTGTTAATTTCACCAATATCTTCATATCACAGAAAGAGCTTGTCAAATAATACAAAATATAAAACTTCGGCAACTGTGGGAGAATTTCAAAGCTGTAATTGATAAAAGACCTAATATCCTATCATGGTGTCCTCCGTGACCCAAAGTATCTGTCTACAGTCATTGAGGTGAAGATGATCACAAATTGGCCATTTCCCAAATTTCTGGTAAATCAATCAGTACAGCTTGTAAATCCCCTCACTGCCCATGTTGACTCCAAAAGTAGTCTTTAAGACTCGTAATGGCTTCCGCATAGTACTCCAGTTTTCTATCATTCAATCCTGTGTGAAGGAGAGTCTTACAGGTGCTCTATATCAATGGGCCAATTCTAAATTGCCCCATTGATATAGAAGCTTGTATACCTCTTAAGTTAAATCATTCATAGTAAGCCAAGTTGCAAAATGATATTTGAGATTGCCAAATGTTTTGCAGCAAATGATAATCTTTTACAGTTGCTTCATATTCTATCCTTATAATAGGCCAGGGTTTTGGCCATCAGCAAAATGTAAACATCTTCTTTCTCACATAATCTTGCAAAATAATGTAGAGATCGTGCAGATTTGGAATTTTTCCGTAGGACAGGAAATGGATTATTCCCCCTTCCCACATTATCTTTACTCAAGATTTAAACAAAAGTTGAGTAAAGAAAATCAGGAAACTGCATGCTCAAGAATGTTTTTACCTTATTGGATGTGTGGTAGTGCTCTGCATGTTTTACACTATGTCATGACAGAGATTAATTGTTCCACCTACTCTTCAAGTAGCTTGGACAGTTCCAACATGTCACAGTAGATAATACTGTTTATTTCCCCCCCAACGCAGAAGATTGATATATTTTATTACAGGTCACAACAACGGCAACAAATTCTTTGTGTTCAACCACGAAGGATTTTTATTTCCCCCATATACAGGTATCCCTTGCTTAATGCGGGAAGGTTAATTGCGACAGTTCCTTGATATATGCAGCAAGAGTTTTGATTAACGCACCTTTAACCCTGCGGAGCTTGCAGCTGATCTGACCGATACATGCAAAATATTTAATATAAATATTCTTACACAATTCAGTGTATAGCTTGGAGGTCACGAGTAGCTGTGCATTCTTTTGTTAGAGTGATATTTCAATCTGTTTTTTTGCTGTCAGTTTGGTTTAACACGTTATGTAAAGGTTTGTGATATTTGACAGTATCTGAGAGATACGGTGACTTCTGATGTCAGTATGGTATGGTTTAGTTGTTTTTTTTTATTCTTTGTTCAATAATTTCTAGATTGTAACTGAAAATAAATAAACCATCATGTATTACTGAAATAGAGAGTCAAAGGCTTATTTATCATACATGTCTCCTTGGAGATGTGCTTTACATTATGGAAAATACTAAGGAAAGTGATCTGGAGCTTACTCCACCGTTACTACGAGTTGCCCATACAGTTGCTTATGCTTGCATCCGCCGAAACTTTTATGGTTTCTATATATTTGGCATGAAACTCTTGTAGTTTCTATATTCGGCTATGAAATAATGTTGGATTCAATATCCACTTAATTTGTACCATCATGTATTATATTTCCAGTGTTTTTTCTTTATGTTTTATTGCTTGTTTGCCGATGTCTGGAGAGTCAGTTTGCTTGTTATCGTAGAATTTATGCCAATAAGAAAAAAAAAAGTCCGCATGGTTAGCTTAGTCGCTATGCGCTTCGCAACCATATACCTGGGAAGGAGTGTCCTAGGTTCGATTCCCGTCAGTGACGTGAGGAGCTGAAGGATCTTCCTTAGCCATAGCCAAGTTAGCCAGTCTTTGGCATGGACAGCAGGGTTTTTTCCCCAGTTTATTCTGGGGTTTTTTATCCCGCAAAGCAGGCAAACTGGCCTTGAGAACTCAACACTTTAGGCCATAGGATACTCCGGGGCATAAGGCTGACCACCTTATCCTGTAAATGGAGTGAGGTCCGATGATCAATGGACCCTCGACACCGCAAGGTAAAAGAGGGTATAAGGAAGATGAGATGAAATGAGAAAAAAAAAAAAAACTGTTCAAACAATTCTTGATAACTTCTTTTGATAAAAAAATTGCAGTAAATAATGTAGGTACAAGTATTTATTAAACATTTATTTTTTATCTTTCCTAAAAGAGTACCATATAAAATGAATTATTAATACAGTAATCGATCATGGACGAATTGTAATTTTTTACATTGATTAATAGATTTGATTAATCCGATTTTGATATACGCAGTAACTTCGAGGGATTAATTAACCGCTTTAATCTAGGGATACCTGTATTGATACATGGATGATAACTTGTTGATCCTTCCAGAAATATTACTCTTATGTTTCTGAAACACATTTTTGATTCGATTGGTAGAGCCTCTGCTACTAATGGCTCAAGCAAAAAAAAGTTAAGCACGTTTGAGTGCAGTTAGTAGTTGGAAGGGAGTCGATCGTTCGATGCTGTTGGCACACTCTCCCTCGATGAGTCTTTGGACTCCCTGGAGGTGTCATATAATAATAATAATAATAATGTTTCACCTTCTCAGTAGTCTGTGATACAAAATTCAAAAATGCTTCACTTTTTCATTTGCTTAAATGTTGCAGATTTTGTCCCATCTACTTCTTTACTGGTTACAAGTTAATATTAAAGTGATTGCTTTAACTACCATAATCCTTTTATGAATGTTATTTAAATTAAGGGGATATTAAATCCCACATTGTTTTAAAACCAAATAAGAAACTCAAAGATTGGAATCGGAGAGTTTCTTGCCGAATATAGTAAACTATAAAGTATCGACGACCACTAGCGTGAGCTAATGCAAGTGACCCTAGTACGTAGTACAATACCGGGCAACTCGTAGCAGAGGACTCGTAGCACCTTTGCTACGAGTTGTCCGGTATTGTACTACGTACTAGGGTCACTTGCATTAGCTCACGCTAGTGGTCGCCGATACTCTCTGATTCCAATCTTTTAGTTTCTTATTCGGTTTTAAAACAATGTGGGATTTAATATCCCCTTAATTTAAATAATGTTTATATTGCACCGAAATGAAGCTTATTAGCTCTTTATATTTAAGTAACTTTTATGAATAATTCAAATTAAGCTAAGTTTCATTTCCCAAGAAGGCACTTCTCAAGAGTTATTAAATTAGTCCATTCTATAGAAAAAAGAAATTTAAAAAAAATTAATAAATCATACTGAATACTGATTATTTTTGTCGAATCACAGAATAACATATATTACTATGATCTGTTTGAAAAGACATGATAAAAATGTTTTTATTAAACAATTTTTTTTCAGCATCTGCCAGTGACTCTTCAAGGTTTTCTTCTTGTTTTCAAAATCTTTCATTTTTTCTTGAAAAATATCTGTATTTGAGTGCAGTTCACCTATGAAAGCTGCTTAACTTTTATTCTTTTTAAAACACACTTTTCTTTTCAATATGATATTCAGTTTTATACTACTCAAAGCTAAATGGTAATCACTTTGCATTTCAAATTCTCTGTATACTTGTGTTCATGAAAATATTATTATCAAGAGTAACACAGTTAGACTTTTTTTATTATTCATAATGATGTCTTCACACATTTATGTTTATTTTGGAACTTTGTGTTAGTAATGCCAATCCTTAACAGAAATCGACAATTGCCATTATTATTAGCTTTGCTCTTTTCTCCAGTTTTTTTCTGAAACATTTCCTACTCTGCTGTTTGGATCCCTAACAGGGATCATCTTCTTTGTGACTGCTGCCTTCTCTAATACCTTACAAAAGTTCTCCACTTCTTCCTTAGTGCAACCTTCTGTGAAATGATAGACAATAACTCTTAAATTAAAAATGCCAAGAAATTATAATAAATTTAGTTTAATCCTTTATCCAAGTGTGAGCAAACAAAGTTTGCACCTGAAAGTATCTTCAGGACTGGGATAAGGTAGTACAACACCAGGCAACTCATTGCAAAGGTGGAGCAAGCTAACATCACTCCTATCTCAGTATCTCCCATAATGTAAAACACATCTCCTTGCAGATATGTATAATGTTATGCATTAAGGGGAGGGGCCACTACCCAGACTAGTTTCGACCTTTATTGAGGTCTCTTCAGTGGGAGCCAGGCTCAAGTGGAGATACTGATTCTGCCTGATCTTGATACTGATTCAAGTGGAGATACCAGGCAGAAGCATTAGCAAGGTCATCTCTACCTATGGGAGTTGCCAAAAGGTGTGCCACCTTTTTATTAAATTACTCTGGATTTAGAGAAAGATGTTGAAAGTTTATTTTTCACTTGGTTAGACTATAATAAATTTACTTTAATCCTTTATCCAAGTGTGAGCATACAAAGTTTGCATCTGAAAGTATCTTCAGGACTAGGGTAAGGTAGTACAACACCAGGCAACTCATTGCAAAGGTGGAGCAAGCTAACATCACTCCTATCTCAGTATCTCCCATAATGCAAAATACATCTCCTTGTGGATATGTATAATGTTATGCATTAAGGGGAGGGCCACTACACAGACTAGTTTCAAGCTTATGAATAAGTGAAACGGGCTCTAAAACGCACTCTCCAAAGTGGCTCACCTTTTGCAGTTGCCAAAAGGTGAAGATACTTTCAGACGCAAACTTTGTATGCTCACACTTGGATAAAGGATTAAAGTAAATTTATTATAGTCTAACCAAGTGAAAAATAAACTTTGAACATCTTTCTCTAAATCCAGAGTAATTTAATAAAAAGGTGGCACACCTTTTGGCAACTCCCATAGGTAGAGATGACCTTGCTAATGCTTCTGCCTGGTATCTCCACTTGAGCCTGGCTCCCACTGAAGAGACCTCAATAAAGGTCGAAACTAGTCTGGGTAGTGGCCCCCCCCTTAATGCATAACATTATACATATCCGCAAGGAGATGTGTTTTGTATTATGGGAGATACTGAGATAGGAGTGATGTTAGCTTGTTCCACCTTTGCAACGAGTTGCCCAGTGTTGTACTACCTTATCCCAGTCCTGAAGATACTTTCAGGTGCAAACTTTGTTTGCTCACACTTGGATAAAGGATTAAACTAAATTTAAGATGGCATAAATGTTTCTCAGAAGAGCTAATCTCAGATGGTGTGGTCACTTAAACAGAATGGGAGAGGAAAGATTAGTAAAACAAGTGTTCTTTGATATTTGATCATTTCTGGTTGCATATCATCTACTACAACTACCTTCCAAGCAGTTGTAGTGATCATTTCAGATGGCTTTTTCTATTACTAATATGCATTCTGCTGAAATATTTTTTATCAGTTCCTGTTTCATGTTATGATCTTACACTAGACATCTTGAACATATTTCAGTTTTCACATCTCTATCATTTCTGATTCCTTTTGCTGTAGTCTTTCCTCCATTTCCCAGCTTTCTCAATAGTCTCCAAAACATTTTGCTATCTTCCTGATATTTATCTTATATTTTGTACCAATGCCTTTGCATGAATTCTGTTTACTTACCTGTATGTATATGCTTAGCTTCATTATATTTTTCTCTGTATTCTTTTATGGCATTCTGTCAACTTACTTGCTAGAAAAGTTCAATATGTTTTCTTGTTTTGAAGCCTTTTCTCTTTAATTTCTTATATACACCATGGAGTTCTTATTTTTCTATAATTACAGACAACTTCACAACATGCCTACATGGTTGAATGAAGGATGCTCACTATCTTCGCTATTATTTGTCATCTATATGGATCATATTATGAAGAGAAGTGACAAATCTGATAATAAAAATTAGAGCTATTCAATTTAACTCTTCACTTTATGGAGATGATGTTATACTCCTCAATAAATTTGGTGTAAGTATTTAGGATTCTTTCACTAGATAGAGAAAAAATAAACAGGAATATGGAAAACAACACCTGCATTCTTACTGGAGAACCTATATATAGTAAAATATAAAATATTTAAAATCTTTTACTGAATTTAAAATATTTCAGATATTTAAGCACAATTTTATAATGAACTTATAAGTTCTTCATAAGGTCATATCTGGACTATTGTGCACAAATCTGGTCACCTGGATTCCTTGGCAATGAAGAAGTGAATAACAAAGATTGTGGCAGGTCTGTGGAATGCTTCCTCTGAGAATAGATTGAATGTCTGTATGCTCCAAAAACGCCAAGAAATTATATTCTTGGTTAACCAAATGACTTCGCATCATTTACCTTAGTATCTTAAAATGCAAAGCACACATCCTTTTGATTGTGTATAATGCTATGCATTATGAGAAGGGCCTCTACCCAGACCAGTTTTGACCTTTATTGAGCTATGTTGAAGTGTGGGGATACTACCTCTCCAACTGAGTGATCTACAAGATCACTCTAAATCTCTCTCTGAGTGACTCTAAAGGATCACTACAAAATCATTGCTCCTGTCCTGAATCATTCCAGGTCAGGAAACTCAGGAGTGGCTCTACTCAGTGATAGGCAAAAACCAGCCACCAAGACAAATCTCTCTCTCTGCTCTTGGAAGCCAACCACCATCAGTGAGAGCCAGACCTAGAAAAGCCAGTCCTTATAAGGACTGGCTTAAAGGGGCGAAGCAATATTGCTTTTCATATTCCCCGTTGTCTGTAGAGGACAGTGTAAGGATAAGGTGTTATTGAGCTATAAAGCTCTGATCATCATGGTAAGAGGTTAACAGCAATAGCAGAGCCTCAGTTAGAACTTCATTGGCTACAGCATTGCCATCTATTACCCTCCAAGGGTACCAATTTTAGTCGCCTCGTACGACATGCATTTGCTACATTGGTGCTATTCTTATCCCAGCAACCACACAGGGAAGACACCAAGGTAGAAATAATGCAGAAATCATATATTTCCTATATACTAGTAGTGAAAAGGTGTTACCACCTTATTATTAAATTACTCTGGATTAGAGATAGATGTTGAAAGTTTTTTCATTTGGTTGAACTATAAATTAAAGATGCCAAGAAATTATATCCTTAGTGTAATCCTTTATCCAAACATAGGCAAACAAAGCTTGCGAAGTTTCTTCACAACTAGTCTACTTGTACATAGAGACTAATGAGTTCACATCATTTATTTTAGTTCAACAAATAAGTCTTATTGTCCAATTCAAGATGATAATCATGTTGAATGTTTGCCTACATCACTCTATTTGATATGAGTTATTGTTCAAAATGATTATCTTCATGTGTACTGTTGATTATTATATTTACTCCTTTCTTTTCCTAATCATTCTGAATAACAAATACATGATGTAATTGTTATTTAGAAGAATCTCACCTGTTTTTATCTTCTCTGTTTTGATATCATCTATTATGTTTACCTGATGCTTCTCCAATTCTTCTGCTGGTCCACTTATTTTTCTTTGATGCTTCTTATGTTGATGTGCCAATCTTGAATTCTGATGTTCAGTTGAAGTTTTACTTTTCACTGTTCGCCCTGGTTCCCTGATGAAGACAAAGAGACCTTGTTTAACTAGACCAATGCACCAGAAACTTGCTATCCTTATCCATTCTACCAAAGATCAGCTCCATCATCTCTCTCAGTGCCTGGAGTATATAAAGTACCCTGTTCTTGAAAATTGGCATACCATGGTGAGACAGGCAGATCATCCTCCATCCATTTAAATGAACACAAAACTTACATCTGCAATCACGACTACATTCAAGCTGGTCTTCCTGGCCATGTATTGGATACCTCTCACAGGATCTCCTGGAAGAAAACCGCCATGCTACATCATAGTAAATTTATTCTCGTAGAAAGGCTTAGACGTTGGTTATACATGCTTACTAAATGACTTAAGGAAATTACAATGTACAATAGAATATACATTAAAATAAACTTTAATATATTTCTGATATTTTGGCAACGTCACTTTGCCATCTTCAAAAGGAACTCACAATAAAGATACGTGCATCAGGCACCAAACACAATAAATGAGAATGAAGCGAGGTAGCTATGGTTTTCCTAAAAGTCCTGATGGTGCTCCCTAGCGGGCTATGTAGGTATTCTTGGCATTGGGCTGAAGGTCTACTGATGTAAGCCTCCCAAATTTGGGGCATTATCTTTATTGTAAGTTCCTTTTGAAAATGGCAACGTGACGTTGCTGAAATATAGGAAATATATTGAAATTTATTTTAATGTATATTCTATTGTACGTTGTAATTTCCTTAAGTCATTTAGAGCATAGTAAATTTAAGAAAGAAAGAAAGACTGTTTTTGGAATCTGCAGCAGCACTCAGAAATCAAGGTTATTTAAACAAATACGGTTGCAAGAAACTTCCCAAAATTTAGGAAACATTAAACCTCAGAGATCTCAATTTACAACCTAGGTCTCCTACAAATACCCATAAAGGATGCACCACCTAAATAGGACTCTAAAATCATAGCCACGTTTTTCATTCAGTATTGTGTTGTGTTTGGTACAATTGTTAGTTGTAATCCCTGAAGATGTCTCAGCAATCAGGATGAAATATTGGAAGCATTAAAAATAGTTTTTGGTTCCATTAAAACTCCAACTTAATATTTTATTTGGAGTATTACATCCATATATGTGGTATACTGTTCTGCTAGTGGTTTCTCAGGATTGCAATGAGCATTTACACTCCTGACAGAATTTCTAGATAGAGGTGGCATTATTACTGCTTAATAATTTGAATATTAGGACCTCTGCAGCTCAGTCGGTATAGACGAAGCCCTTTAATTAGAAAGACCTGGGTTCGATTCCCGTCCAGTCCTAAGGGACAGTCGAGGAACAGGGGAGAATTCCCATACAAATAAATAAAAAATCTGAAAATTGTGGTCATTATAATTATGCAATGTTTCCAATTTTTCCATCATCATAGACCTCTTTGAAATAAATTTTGTGTGCCACTGACCACTGTTGTGTTTGTAACCATCAGCCATGCCTGTTTTACTTTTGTTATGAGCTGTATAGTGTATTAGATATGCATGTTTATTTTTCCTTTACAGTCTTCAATTTCTTTTAAAAAATTTAAAAGAAAAGTGACCTAGTTGGTAACCTATTCTGTTTAGTGACAGAATAGGTTACCAACTATAGCTTTAACCAAGAATGGGAGTTGTAAACAACTTGGTCACCAATTGTGACCAAGTTGTAAACAATAAGGGGTTACCCAATTATTGAAAATGTCAGTTTGTTGATTTTCAGTAAACAATTTATAAGGGTTTTTGAGCTACAGGTGAGCTAGCTGGCAGAAGCGACAGGGTTTCTGCTGTTGTAAAACAAATAAACTAGCCGAACAACTGACATACATAGCTGACAAGATCATTATTAGGGTATATGCAGCCCTTAGGCAAGTGCTATTTTGCTGCATTTAAATTCAAGGAAATATGTAAAGTTAAAAATGAAAAACAGTGTTTTTATGGTTGAGATACAATTTTGCCAGTTTCTGCAGCCATCACTTGTCACTCCTAGGCATTAGATGAACTGTCCTAGTAGAAACAAATTTATAAAAGCAAGTTTACTCACTGTAACATGAGATAAGGATGGCTTCTTAGCATGGAAACAACAAAGATAAAATTACATGGGCAATCAGATAATAAGAAAATAAAGTACAGTATTGCCAAGTTTACTGTAATAAATTTGTTTTTCTATTACTATATTTCTGTATTTATCTTGTGTTTAAAACTTCATATAAGTTTTTTTTTTTTACTTTACATATCAGAGAGCTATTTTATTTCTGATGTTGAAATTTTCCTCTTTAAACTAATCTCATGCAACATCTCATCCATTTTGAAATAGCATTATAAACACTTTTCTTTACATAGTGTTGAAATGTGTTTAAAAGTATATATATTGATATTTCTTCAAATATAATTTTTTGTTTTAAATTAGTTAATAACACACACACACAAGCAAAAGCTTGTGTAAAAAATCTAATTCATTCCAAAGTCAGTAAAAACTGACTTTGAAATGAATTAAAATACAGAATGGAACAAAACTACAATGTTAGGAAGCAAAAAAAAAACTCATGATGCATCATTTGTCAATATCATTCTACCTTAATTGGAATTTAAAAAAAATACATGCAAAATACATATACAGTTATGACAAGTCAACGTTAGTAGTAATTATAATGGAATTCACTTATCAAAAATAAATAGTCCTTTATAGCAGTGTTTCCCAAACTTTCAGTGCCCCTGTACCCCATTTTTTTATTAATTTTAGTAACACACTGGTATACCTCTCAATCAGAAGAAAGTTGGGAGAAGTTATATTTCATTCAAACAAATAACTATAAAAGTGTTTATTTTTAAACATTTATATTATAATAAATTACAATCATGTGAAACTTTTTTTTAAATATTATTCACCTTTTTATTTATATAAATCCAGTGTACATATATTAGAAACAAAAAATATGAAATTTAAATTTTCAGTAATAAAAAAAAAGTTTAATGAGATGAATGAAATTGTTTCTGTGGGAAGAGTTAGTTTGATGAAATCCATTTCTATATTTGTTGTTTTTAGGCATAGCTGAGGCTTCGTGTCAAGAAGGCTGATTGTTTTTTTTTTTTTTTTTTTTTTTTCTTTTCTTTAGGTCCACAAGTACAGAAAACACAACTTCACACAAAAATGCAACTAGGGAAGGGCAGAAAATAGTTCACAGCTTTTTTTCTGGCAAAACTGGTTATTCATTAATATGTAGCCAAAATGACATTAATGTACTCTGGTCATATTTTTAACAATATGAGAATCATAGTTTTGAGAATGCCATCTGAAGCTATTTCTAATAGTTGGAACTCGATCATGCTGTCGACCAGACACAGCTCTAATGGAGGTCACTGAATACCATGAGACACATTTTGTTTAAAACATCTTTTATATTTTTCAGTCATTGAAAAATTAATTACAGAATAGACCTTCCTTACTTAAGACAAAAAGTAAAAGAGAAAAAAAGTGCCTTGCCTAAAGACCTTTCATGTACCCCCAAGGATAATCACACTTTGGGAAACACTGCTCTATAGCATTAGCAAAGGCAGAAATACCATATATAATTAAAACATTTCTGGATCATATTTTTTTCCCCAAAAGTAAGCAGTTACCTTCTATTCCATGCTGTCCTCTTCAGTGTGATTCTCACATCACCTGATATAGCATTTATGACATTTTTATATCAGCTGCCTTGTCAGAATATTCTTGTACTTCCTCCCTATTAAAACTTTCTTTAGTTTTAATAAGCATAAATAAGTCTCCTTATCCCATTTCCTGTTTTGAGATTTGCCCATATCACTTGAACTTGCCTACTATTCAGTTAATTTATCTTCATGTCTTAGCCTTGAAACTATAGTTGTTCCTTTCATCCTTCCTTTCCTTAATCACTTCACCAAAATTGATTAGAATATTGATGTGGTATTGTCCATAATCTGCTAGCTTCATCTCTTTTCCATCAGGTAGCTTTCATACATACCTATCAACCTTGGACCATTTGGTCCATCTAGAAATATTTATAAAGATGCTTTCCTGAAACAAGAACATGTGGTGTCATTGCCATAATTAGGCAGGTGCAATGGGGGCACAGGGTCCAGGACGAAGGGGGATTGAAATGGGGTATAAAAAATAATCAGTATTATATTTTCATTTTCAAATTTTAAATTTTGCCACCATGGAAGCTGATTCATAAACATGTAATATTTATGAATAAGCAAAGGTTTTTGTGGGTAAGTGGTTCTGGAGATAGTTTTTGGTATTGAGACCACATGTTTTATTAAACAATAAAAGAATAAAAAACCCGACAAGTTTCATCACTTACAAAATTTCATCGTAAGACTTACATCATGAGGGGGGGGGCACATGTTTCCCCCTCATGATTCCTGTTTTTATTAATTATCAATAATCTTTGGTTGTGTTAAATTTTTATACACCATTACCCCTGATGATGTAAGTCTTATGACAAATGAAACTTGTATGGTTTTTTATTCTTTTATATTTTATTGTTTAATAAACATGTGGTCTCAATACCAAAAACTATCTCCAGATGTAATATTTATAAACAGAATTTCTATTCTATCATATTTGTGTTTTTGTTTTTTTTTTTCAAAAAAAAAAAAGGTGGGAGGGAAGGCCAAAAATAAAATCTTGTACAGGACTCATGAAAAGCTAGTTAGGGCACTGGTCAGTGTTCTTCAACATGGAAAAGCCTACAACACAACCAGGAGATATGGCATCTTAAAAGACCTGTTTAATCTTGGTCTGAGGGGACACACCTTCCTGTTTTTATTAAGAACTTTCTATCCAGCCATGTCTTATCAAGTCCATGTGGGAAGTACGTCATTTTAGCCATATCAAGAAGAGGGAGTTCCTCGAGGCTCTGCCTTAAGTGTGACCCTCTTCACTATTAAAGTGAACTCAATTACTGGACAGTTTCATCTCACAGTAGACAATTGCTTTTATGTTGACTTTACAATTTACTGTCACTCCTGCAATATGAGGGTTGTCATTGAAAGAAAACTTCAACAAGCAATCAATTGGGTCTCTTCATGCACTCTTTCTCATAGGTTCAGGTTATCTGCAGAAAAAAACTGTACACTTCTGATGATCCTAATTTAAGAATGGAACAAAATTATTCCCATAGTGGAGTCCAAGTTTTTGGGACTCATCCCTGACAGAAAGCTAACATTCTTCACACACATTCATCATCTTTGGGATAGGTGCAAAACAGCATTGAATATTCTCCTCAATCATCTATCCTCTGATGACACAAAATTAGGTAGAATAATAGTTAATCAAGGCGATGTGGAGAGCTTGCAGGACAATTTAAATAGCCTGTCAGGTATGGGCAAAAGCTAATGGGTGTCAGACGTGAAATGTAAAGTTATGCATTTTGGGAAAGATAGATTACAAGCTGTGTATCATATTGATGGCACCGTGCTCTAGGAAATAGATAAAGCTAGAGATTTAGGGGTGGGGTAGAGAGAGAGTTAAAGTTTAGAGGACATATTGCTAAGGTTGCTAAGTTTAAGATTACTTGGCTATTGAAGAATACATTAACATGCAGAGATAAGGAAGTTATTCTGTTTTATAAGGCCTTCATATGCCCACATCTGGATTATTGTACTCATTTCTGCTCCCCTGGGTTTCTTAGTATGAAGAAGCAGTGGAAAGGATTCAGAGGTGAGTGGCCTGTGGAATGTTCCCTATGAGGATAGATTGAGGGTGTGTGTGGATTGCAGAAGTTCGTTGATAAAAAAAAAAAAGGAGGGGATATGATAGAAACATTTAAGTTGCTTAAAGGGTTTTATAGGATTAATGCAGGGGAAATGTTTCAGCACGTAGCTAGAGGGACCAGAACAAGGGGTCATCCCTGGAAGGTGAATAAAGGTGTGGTTAGTAGGAGTGTGAGAATTAGATTTTTTTGCTTGGAGAGTTGTGAATGAGTGGGATGGATTGCCAGAGTCAGTTGTGAGTGCTTTGTTAATGGATTCAAGGAGAGGTATGATAAATTGGATCTCCTGCAATGAGACTTCGGACTCCATGAAGTGGCCCGCATAATAATATCACGAAATGATACTAATTATTTCAATTATTTGTGTGCCATTTTGTTACTAAGTTCTTTTGTTTGTGGCCATAGATTGACTCCACATTTCTTTTATCAATGAATACAAGTAAAAATATATAGTAATTATTTGGAACTATCAAAAAGAATGATTATGTACATGAATCTTGAAACACTTTATAGATGTTAAAAAAAGCAATGATAAAAAAATGTTTCCTGGAAAATTCTTAGTATTTTTTATTACTTTGAACTTGTTGATCGCTGTTATTAGTTTTGATGTGTGTGTCGCAAGTCACTTTTACGAAGCGTGGAAAGTTCGTTCCATCCTTTCTGCTAATTTGACGGCGTGAATTTTTTTTTGGCCTCCATCGAGTCATGCACTGTTAATGCAATTATTTCACAGAGTTCATTCTTGGAGAAAGATAAATTTGCGTTGCGGTGCTGATTATCAGTTGATTTGAGCTTGGTTTCTAGTGCTCGTATTTTGGAGGAAAGAGTTTCATTCATAGCACATGTGCTCGAACATCAGCACTGATGTGCTATTCGAGGATTTCAACTGGTTTGCCTAAGTTCAGGAGCTGTTTTATAGACGAGAGGCACAGCAAACAGAAATAGGGCTGGTTAAGGTCAATATATATGTTTATTCAGGAGTGGAGTCCAAAAGAAGGCCTGTTACTAGTGTGCTGCAGTGTTCTGTTCTTGGACCACTGCTATTTAATTTATTCATTAATGATATAGGAAAGGATCTGAGAAGAACTGTTCATTTATTTGCTGATGATGCAAAGATGGGTAGAGCAATAGTGAATGCACATGCTGTCAAAATTTTGCAGGATGATTTGGATAGATTAGCAGTCTGGGCTAATGAGAACGGATGTCATTTAATATAGCAAAGTGTAAGGTTATGCATTTTGGAGTGAAAAGATTAGCAGCAGTATACCACATTGGTGGAACTGTACTCTAGGAGATTGACGTGGCCAGGGATTTGGGAGTGTTGGTTTATATGGAGTTGAAGTTTACGGGGCACATTGCAAAAGTGGCTAAATCAGCTCATCAAATCACTTAGTTACTGAAGAATACTTTGACGAGCAGATACAAGCATGTTATTGTTCCTCTGTATCCGGCCTTGATAAGACCCCATCTTGACTACTGTGCCCAGATCTGGGCCCCTGGGTTTCTTCTTCAGGAGGTGGAGAAGATCCAGAGGCAAGTGACCAAGATGATAGCTATGGAATGAACCTTACGAAAACAGGTTGAAGATCTGTGAGTTACAGAAATTGGTTGATAGGCAGAAAAGGGGTGATATGATTGAGACATTCAAATTACTGAAGGGTTTTTACAAGATTAATTCAGAGGAAGTTTTTTAGAACAGGTCTGGTGATGGGAGAACTAGGGGCCATCCATGGAAACTGAGCAAGAGTGTAGTTAGCAAGGGTGTTAGAACCAGGTTTTTTACTTGGAGAGCGGTGAATGAGTGGAATAAGCTGCCAGAGTTTGTTGTAGGTGCCATGACTGTAAATGAGTTCAAAGCAAAGTATGATAGATACTGTGTGAATGCTGAATAGTTGTTCTTGATATGAGGATATTAGGGCCTCCCTCGATGAGTCTAAGGACTCCTTGGAGTTGCCCGCAGTAATAATAATAATAATATATCTTGTGCGCCGAATCGTCCATTTTTGCGGAGAAGCGTGTATCCAGTGGCAACAGAATTCGCACATTATACCCTTTTTTTTAATCGCTGATATCAATTTTACAGCTGTGGCACATTGTGGGTTTGTCGGCAATCAACGACGCTAAGCTGGCGAGACGGGGTGCTTGTTCGTCATTGGCTTTGGTTGCCGCCATCTTTGCTTCGCACGGTAGGCATAGTGGGCGCTTGCACGTGGTCGATTTTTAGATCGAAGTATAACTGGTTTAATGTACCAAAAGTACTTATAGGTTGTGCTGGAGTTTTCTGCTCCTTAGTGCCTGTCAGACTGATGATATTTCTAGGATCAGGTAATTTTGTTAATAATATTTACCTGTAGTTTCTTTAATCTGAATTATATGTCAAAATAAGACTAATTTTTCTGGGAATTTTAACTGTTATGACCATCATGAAGCGATTTACGTTAAGATCATAGGATTAAGAATCTCCGCCAACAAATAATTTTCAGTCTGTTTCGTCTTATTACTGTAAACTTGTAAACATTATAGTTAAATATTTGTATATAAATAAGTAACTTACATTTGTGAATTATTGTGATCTTGATAATAACACCGAGCGTGTCAAAACTGTTGTGGAAGTGGAATTGAAAACAAAATATTGCATTTCAATCTATTATAATATTTATAAAATACTTTTGACTCTCCATGATGGAATTTGTAAAATCGAATAAAGGAAAGGAGAAAGTAATTTTTGAAGGTTATGTGTATGCAAAAAAAAAAAAAAAAAAATTGACAAACAGTGTTGTATCATTTGAGTGTGAAAGAAGACGTAACAAGAGCGAATGCAGAGCTAAAATTAAGCTCCGTGGAGAAGAGTTGTGGGACGGTTAAACATCATTCTCATAGTCCAAATCCAGCACAACAAAAAGTTCTCAAAGTTGTTCAACAAATTAAAAGACTGGCAGATGAAACTGAGTAAGCACCGCAGCAAATTATTACCCAATCTCTTTCAACGATAAGTTAAGATGCAAAAGCCAAGTTGCCGACAGTTCATCATTTAAGTCGCAATGTCAGACGTCGCCGTCAAGCTGTTAATAATCCATTACCTGTTCCGTCGAATGTTGGTGAAATCGATATTCCAGGTCATTACAAAGTTACACATAATGGCCGAGATTTTCTTCTGTTTGATTCTGGTTCAGACAATAACAACAGAATGTTAATCTTTGAAACACATGACAATTTCAGACTCTTGGAAGCATCTCACTGGTTTCTGGATGGGACTTTCGAAACTGGTCCTGCGCTTTTTTTATTTTCAACTGTACCATTCATGCACTAATTAATGGCCGAACCATTCCGTGTTTATGCATTACTGCAAAACAAAACTCAGGATACACATTAAACTGTTTGAGGCATTAACTATGCTGAATGTCAATTTGAAGCCCATCAGCATCATGATCGATTTTGAATTGGCAGTTATAAACAGTTTAGAAAGAAGTTTCCTAGACACTGAAATTAAAGGATGTTTCTTTTATCTAAGTCAGAACATCAACCGGAAAATTCAAGAGAATGGTTTGCAACAACGTTACCAAGATTCCGACTTCGCACTGAAATTAAGAATGATGCCGGCTCTTGCATTTGTGCCGACAGATGAAGTTGGCGGTGCTTTTGAAGAACTGTATGAATTTCTACCTCCAGAAAGCTTTCTAGCCACAGATTATTTTGAAGATTCTTACATTGGAAGACCACAACGCCATGGACGATGGCAACCAACTTATGCCATCAATATGTGGAATATGTATCAACGATCCGAAAATGAATTACCAAAAACAAATAATTCGGTAGAAGGATGGCGCACATAAGTTTCCAGTCCAATGTCGGAAGTTTCCATTTCACCATTTGGAAATTTATTGGATTTCTCCAAAGAGAACAAGCATTACAACAAGTTTACTGCAATCAAATGTTGACCGGTCATCCATCACAAACTCCGAGAAAGAAGTATGCTGATTCAAATGCACGAATTCTTACCATGGTTCACAGCATTATGGACTATCTACGTGGGAAGCGCACAACCTTTCTTTCTAAGTATTAATGCGTAATTGATAATATTAAACTACATTTCCAACATAAAAGATTCAACATTTTAAATAAATTAATTTTTCTCTATCCTAAAATGTGCATATTAGGTGTTAATATAATTTTAAATTTGTATCCATATTTTGTTGTGTCAAATAAATTTTTGTTAAAATTTTTATTTTGTCAAATTTATTTTAAAAGATTTATTTTGTCAAATAATTTTTTGTATCGTTTGTTGTGTCAAGGAAATTTTATTTAAAGGGTTTTTATTTTTATAAAGGGGAGTTAATGTCCGGGAGGGGGTTGTCCAAGGGATATTTGTCTTGTTACGAAGCCACCATATCTTATTATTATTACATAACACCTCCAGGGAGTCTAGAGACTTATCGAGGAGGGAGCCTCCTCTACAACTATCTGTCTCCACCAATTACAACGAACCGGTCTAAATTTGTTCTTTGGTAGTTTCATCGCGTCTAGGATACACGTTTCGGCCATGCTTCATACTTACTGTTAAAGCACTAAATTGCTTGTAAAAAATAGAAAACAATGTCCCAAAAATCTAATTTTCTTTTTTTAATTGCAGTGTCGAAACGCTCTTTTCAGTCTTTCCAATTATGAGTGCTAAAAATCCTAATTAAGGTTTGTCGGATTAAATTTTGTTGAAGTGGTTAGGTTTATTTGTTTTAAAATTTAAGTGAGCACGTGTTATCCTTACAGTATAAATGCCTTGTCAAACTGATATATGTAGTTTGTGTTTCAATCTCTTCGAATGCGATAAGAGAGTTGGATGTACTTGACCTCAGTTATTTTATCTTACTTCTCATACGCAATCATCAGAAGTAAAAGTAATAAGATACATATTCTGTTTACCTCTGATGTTGTAGATGATTTAATCTCTGACCTTTATATATACAGTATATTGAAATTTTTAGTGGACAGTTGCTAAAGGTTTTCTTAAAAACACGTTGCCGCTATTCATCTTTCTCCTAAGCTAAACATGAACGGGAAGAAGACAGATTAGATAATGATAAACCAAATAAAAATAGTGAAAGGAAATAGCAAGATTTATATGTATAAGACAAGACCCCGTTAATATAATACAGCCTTATAAATCAAAGAAAATAAAATACATGCATTGACAGAAAAATTGTACGCGTTTTTTTTTTTTAATGAGAGCATGTGACTTAACTTCATACATCACGTTTGTGGCGTTGACCATATTTGTAAATGGGAAAACGGAACACATAGCAGAACTGCAAGAAACATTATGGTCTGATTTTATCATGCGGATACTACATCACTGCAATTATACCTGGATCATACAAACATCCCGTGAGTTCGTGACTTCAATCCCACCCACAGAGCATTGTATACTATACGTATAGGAATCGCTTCCAGAAACCAAACATGGAACTTTTAAGCCACTTCAGGCCTCCAATATGCAGTATGATTGTGTCACTCTGAACAACGAAAATCGTCCATTACCATCCAAAATTCTTAGAAAAGTTACACACAAACGCCTGTTAGGTCTATTTCTTTATCCATCCTATCCTTATGCATATAACAGCGCTGCTTCGAAAGGGCAGATTTTTATGAAATTTGGATTTTTGTTGTCAGAAATATTTTCATTTATTTCAAGCATGATTCAATTCTAAATGAGGATCTAAATGAACTGGTTTAAGTTGATTTGAATGATGGCAGAAGCAACGAAAGCAGTGAAGCCTATGTTTATGTATTAACTGAGTGTGTTGTAACCTATTTGTCTTTTTTGCGGGATGAAAAACTCGGGTTTCAAGACAGTAAAAATAACCAGAATCTACATTCTTTTATCATTTTTATTTCTTTTCTTTTTTTTTTCTTTCCCCAAATGAAGAAAGAGTTGTAAGAACTATTTTAGTTCTAATCTTCTGGTAAATGGCGGAAGTTATTTCCAGGGTTTTCTATATCACCGAGAGATAAATTAATTTCTGCTAGCGTTAGACGAAAAGATGATGAAAATCCAATTGATAAATGTCTCTGCCTCGTTTTCCTAATTCCAACTAGTATTTATGAATATCGTGAGAATTCTCTGGTCGATTTTTCTAATTTGAGGAGCTAAAAAATAAATAAATAAATAAATAAATTCTTCCTGGAGGGGGAAAGCTGCTACATTCGATTTAATTTTTGTTAGCAAAAAAGTTATTGCTGCATTAAAGTTATTAAATCTGTTCACAGTTTAATAGCTTGCTTTCAACCATAAATCCAGGTAAAAGCAATTTGATATTATGGAAATCATAAAAAAATGAAAAAAACAATGCCAACCTTATTTTGAAGTGAAACTTTCGAATAAAAATTACAAATTAATGAAAAATTAAATTAAAGCGACACTTTCAGATTAAAATTAATTTTAAAGTATAAGAAGAATAAAAGAGGTTGTTGTTGCCATGTGGGTTTTCCCCCAATTTTCCTCATCCGTCCCTTAGGACAGGTTGAGCTCTCCAATGAGGAATTTTTGACTGTAGATCCGTGTGTGTTTACGTGGCTGATTTGCTTGTTCTAAGGAACGAAAAACCCAAGTTTCACGGTGAAAATCCTCTACCTCCGTATGAGACCGGCTGACCGGTAAAGGTTTCTTACGTCATGGACGGGAATCTAACCCAGGTCTTTACGATCAAAAGGAATGTAATTAAATTGCACTTTCACACCAAATCGTAAATAAAACCATTATACGTAATATGCGCTGCACGCGAACTCGATCACGGCTCCTCAAAAAACTGTTGAAGAAATTTGAGGTAGAGTGGCCAGGGTTTCTATTCCTATATTCAGCGACAGATGACTCCACAGAAGGGGACAACTCAACACCAGGGGAAGAAGGGAAGATGAACCTGATAATCTCTGCTCCCACACCAAAAGACGATACAGAAACCCATGCTCGAAAAAAGCGTAAAAGAGCGGAGACTCAGATAAACGAGGGGATGGAAGAAGATGCCCCCAACAGTGACCTTCCCACACCCAACAATGAAAAAGTTCCTTCAATTGTACTACGAGGAAAAGAACGATGGACGGCCCTCAGGCCTATTATGCAAAACCACCAAATTGCCTATTCATGGGTAAAAAATGTAGACGACGGAGTTAAAATCCAGCATGCCACAGTAGGCGACTACAGACACCTCACAGAAACCATGGATGAGTTAGATATTAAATATCATACTTACTCATTGAAGTCAGAGAAAAACCTAAAAGTTGTACTCAGGGGAGTAACAGAAAACATCTGCACAGATGAAATAATCCCACCTGTCAAGGTCAGCAGAATATTAGGGGCCGACAAGAGTACAATGACCCTAGTACTCGTAGAGATACCTAACACACACACAAGAACATATACAACATAACAACGATCTGTGGTCTGAAAAATCACAACTGAACCACTAAGGAAAAGAGCCTCGTCGGGCCAGTGCCACAGATGTCAGAAGTACGGACATGCACAGAAACTCTGCAGAGTTTCTGTGCACAGAAACTCTGCAGAGCAGACTACAAATGCTTCAAATGTGGACAAAATCACCCCACAGCAACCTGCTCAAAGCCCAGGACCACACCAGCCAAATGCGCGAACTACGGGGGCCCCCACCCGGCAAACTACAGAGGCTGCAGTCACTTCCCTAAGAATAAAACAGACAACAAAAGGAAAGCGATCTCTCAACCTTGTCCACAGGCACCAGAGTCGACGGCTCCCCAGTTTCCTGACACTCAACAAAATACTAGCTCTCACAAATGGAAAATACCAACAGTCTGGAAAGTCACCGTCGAAGCAGGACATACGCCGAAGTAGCCCGCCCATCCAAAGATATCCAGCAGGACCAAATTCTTCCAAACATGACAACAGTCATCATCGCCTCATTGGCAAACATGCTCCAAGACTTCAGTAAGTCAAAACCTTCACCAAACTCCACAAAAAGATTTCTAAAAGAAACTCAAACCATCTTATCAATGCTTGTTAATGAACAAAACTAGATTACTCCCAGACTCACTACAGATCGCCGCTTGGAACGCCAACGGCCTAAAAAACAAGACACTGGAACTTCAAGAATTCTCTCACAGATACAACCCTGACATCAACCTAATTAATGAAACTCATCTAAGACCTGCAGACAATCCAAAACTGAGAGGCTACACACTGTATAGAAATGACCGAGTGGACTACAGAGGCGGTGGTACAGCTATATTTATCAGGAACTGCATCAGGCACAATGGAATACTCCCCCTCCCCCTCCAACCTAGAACTCACCGGTGTCGAAGTCCACACAAACTCAGCTGGAAGACTTAAAATCTATGCCGCCTACAACTCCCCCTCTAAGACCCTGCTATTTTCTGACTTGGATGCTGCACTGGGCATAAATGAATCCATCATTGTCGCTGGGGACTTAAACTCCAAACATTCCTCCTGGAACAGCAGAACCATAAATAAAAATGGCCGTGTCCTCTTCAGCTACACAGGATTAAACAACGCTGTCGTAACAGGATCCACCGAACCAACCCACTAAAGCCCAACTAGCACAGCCAACATCCTAGACATCACCATCCTACACAACATCAAATACCCGTACAGCATTCAAGCACTGAACGACTTATCATCAGACCACAACCCAATCTTACTTCACTTAGGAAACAAAGACTAGTCACCCCCCCCAAAAAAAAACCTCCATTGTCTGGGAGAAACTTAGGAATGTGCCACCAGAACACATTGGTCCGATTCCCCATATAAAAAGCCAAGGAAGAAATAGACACGGCAATAAAGAACCTCACCAATCAAATCAATAAAGCCATAACAGCAGCCACAGTATCCACGATTACCCACAAACAAAACCGTCTCCTGGAAGAAATCATGGACTTAATAAGGGGAAAAAAACAGACAATGAAAAAGATACCACAAACACGTGCTCCCCAGGACAAAAACAGCCCTCAAGAGAAACCAATCTGTCCGAGAAGCTCTCCAGAACCACAGGAATCAATAATGGGACAACAAGCTCACCTCCATCTCCACAGCAGATCATTCCATATGGAAATTCCTAAACAACCTCAGAAACAAGCGCAAATCCTCCCCCCCCTCCCCAAGCATACACAGATGCTGACAAAGCCGAAGCCATAGCAAGAAACCTAGAGAAACAATGCAGTTCTGCATATGAGAACCTAAACATCAGCTATGTATACAAGATCCATCGTAAAGTCAGGTTCACAGTAAATCGTCTCGATGACAATCCAAGCCCTATAATGCCTACCGGCATCATCGGCATCATCAACCATCTCAAGATCAAATAAGCCCCAGGTCCCGACACGGCATCACTAACAAAGTCATCAAAGCACTACCATGCAAAGCCATAGCAAACATCATAAACTCCATCCTCAAATGTCAGCACTTCCCCCAGTCATGGAAAATAGCTGACATCATCCCAATTCACAAACCAGGCAAAGACCCACACCTACCTGAAAATTACTGTCCCATCAGCCTGCTATCCAATTAGGGAAAATAGCAGAGAAAATTATCCTCATCAGACTCCAAGATCATGTCAGTCAACTAAATATCATTCCACAAGAACAATTTGGCTTCCGTCAAAATCATAGCACCACCCAACAGATCCATAGACTGGTAGAATACATCACCACAGGATTTAATTGGAATCAGCACACTGGAGCCGTCTTCCTAGACATCTCAAAGGCCTTCGATAAGATCTGGCAACAAGGCCTCCTCTACAAACTTATCATCGCAATCCTTCCACTGAACATGATACACCCGATTAAATCATACCTCTCAAACAGGAGGATGCAAGTCAAAATCAATGAAACAGTCTCAACCCAACGAAAAATCCTCACTGGAGTTCCTCAAGGATCACTTCTAGCCCCGATCCTGTTTAACATCTATATGGCAGACATCCCTCAAAATCCTCTCACATCCATCATCGCCTTTTATGCAGATGACACAGCTATGCTAGCCAGATCCCGCAAACCACATCTCGTAACCAAAAAACTACAAGACACCATCCTGAATCTAGAAAAATGGTTTACAGACTGGGGACTACAATTAAATCCCCCAGAAAAGCACAACGATACTCTTCACAAGAAGATGAGCATCCCCAAAAGGAGACATCACCCTGTTCAACTCTAAAATTCCCTGGAAAACTGAAGCAAAATACCTCGAAATACTTCTCGATAAACGATTATGCTTCAACAGCCACATCAAGAGCACATGCACCAAAGCTTCAAAAGTTATCGCCCAGCTGTACCCCTTGATCAACAGACACAGAAAACTAAGTACAAGAAACAAAATTCTACTCTACAAGACAGTGATCCGTCCCACAATTATATACGCCTCCCCAGCCTGGAGCCATACCTCCAAGACAAACATCCTCAAGCTACAAAGACTACAGAACAAGTGCCTGCGAATGACACTGGACGCCCCGTGGTTCACCAGGAACGCCCAGATCCACCGCGACATAAATATCCCCTACATCTCTCCACTACTACGCTCCCTAGCAGAAAAATTCTTTATGAAGACATCTACCATCCAAACCAACTAATACAACAAGCTGGAAACTATGACGGTAATGACTACTGGAAACATAAAAGACCGAAAACCATCCTAACACTCAACGACAAATAACCACTTCTGCCCACTCAGGGCGAGCTAAAATAGCTCACAAATCTCTCTCATCACTGCTCCCGAAACAGACAACAGGGAATATAAAAAGCGTCAAGCTTCACCCTCTGCGCCATATATGTCCTGCGTCGGTCACGGTGTGCTAGAATAGTCTTTCTGATAAAGATATAAAAAAGTGGGATTCGTTTTGTTTCATTCATATGAACAAATATTTTAAAAAGTAGTTACCGTATAAATGAACAGATTTCCATTTATTTTTATTTATTTATTTTTTAAGAGCAACTCTAGTGTTGAGAAATAGCCGAATTTCATACATTTACAATGAATAATCATAAAATGACGGTATAACAACCATGAAAATATCAGCACTACGATGTCGCTGTTGGTAATATAATTACTACAATTTAGTTGTACTCAGCTTGATGACTAATTCGAAATAACTTCTGTGAAAACGAATTTAGATTCGTTTTCATAGAAACTAATTTTATTTTCTTATTAATTTTATATAGAATTGTATTAATTCTAATTTTATTAGTACTAGCTTGCACTAATGATTATTAAACATGTACTGATTTTTCCGCAATTTCCATACTCTGATTGGCAGACCAGTTCAAATTACATGAGGACCGGAAGTGAACCGCAGGCTATCATTTGAAAAGCTGTAGAAAAACAGTCTGGAGAAAATAGCAGTACAAAGGTTACACTGGTCAGCATAAAGTCCCGAAGTGAACTCTACACAGAACCTTTGAGAAGAATTAGAATTTGAGCCAGTGGTGTAGCTAGAGCTTTTGCCGCCCCTCTCAATACACACTAAAAATACCACAAAAACTCAAAACGACGTATAGGGAAATAAATTAAAACAACACTATGTTTATTTTTGAAGAAAAACTTTAATTCCAGCATTCTAAAATGTTATTTTTCTTGCTTTTCTGTTAGCAAAATTGTCGATTACATTGGCGAAATCTATTTCATAGTAATGTAGGCAATTCTTAATCAATTGTATTTAGAAAAAAAACCCTCTCACAGTTAGCAACACTTAGCAATTGTAAGGAAAATTCGCAGTAGTATTACAATATTTGGGAATGAGTTCTTTTCTTCTTCACTCGAGACTATTTTAGAATTAACTGCAAAAGTTCAAAAAGGTTCAGAGTGCCACCCTCCCCCTCCGCCCATCCCTAGCTACGCCTCTGATTTGAGCTGGGGCGGGGGACATGGACAATGCTTCATCATATCATACAGAAAACTGACTGCAATTTTGGTAGAAAAATGGACCAAAATACCTACGCACAGTGATGAACATTCAGTGGGAAGTCTATCTAGGAGAGTTTGTAATGACGACTAAAGGCGGACTAATAAAGTATTGATGTTTCTAGAAATAAAAGGATGTAAAACATCAAGCGGCTACACTATTTTTGCGATAGTGTATATGAAAGCAAAGTTCGTGGAAAGTAATAACTGTGAAAATTGTAATGCTCTCTCTCCAAATTAGTATGACATTTCGAAGCAGAATAATAAATAGGCTCGTTGATAAACAAAAGCCAGAAAACTAAATTTATGTCCCCCCCCCCCACATACACACCACACACAAAGTTATCTATTAACCTTGGCAATTTATCGGAAATAATGCCGGCACGTTGATAACTAAACAAAGAGCTCAAGAACGGTGGGTGTAATGGAGGAAGCTGATAAACCACGAAAGATATCCAAACACAATAATCAATTTATTTTTTGTTTGTTTGTGTATATTGAAGAAAGAACTCTGGTGGAAATGTCACAACGGAAATCAGAAAGAAATAATGGATTGATTTTAAATAACCTAAATAATGAGTAATGTTAATCTTCCTCCATGAATCAATTAAAGAACTTTGTTTAAATTTCAATTCTAACATTACTACATAAAGATATAAACAATAAAATGAAAGATGCGAATATGATGGACTATAAATAATTATGATGGATCACGCTTTCTCCTGAGGATTGGCAATAAAAACACAACATGCCATTCATAAAATAATTGATTTATGATTAAGATGAATCCCCCAAAATAGGTCTGAAACTTGGATTTATTATCGAGGGAATTTATATCATGCTTGACTGATAGCCTTCGACACGAACAGATAAAAATCATATTTTTGCTTATTTTTAAGTTAGGTAAGTTTTCTCATTTCATTCTTTTCTTCTTCATTCGCTGGACTTCATTCTTTTGTGAGAACATCATTGGTATAAGTTGCACTCAACACTTAACATTTGTGGCTGGATGGACCTCAATCCCTTGGATTATAATCCCTTCATCTCAATGAAAAATGGCTTAAATTAATGAGAATTTATCGAGCACCTGGCTCGCCCATTTTAGGGCAGTGTAGGAGCGTCTGAACCGATGAGCAGAGCCACTTTCGGACGCTTGTGTTTCCACCTATCGATTTCATCGTAGTTAGATGACTCTCGAATGAGTTGATTGGGATGACTAGCTGCTTTGGTGAAATATGTAGTGGCAGTATCACGGAGAAACATGTGAATATCAGGAATGTCAGCATCTCGATGGAGGAGAGCATTCCTGACAAACCACGGAGCATTGAATATCAAACGGAGACATTTGTTCTGGATGACCTGTAGCTCTTCGATGTTGCCAGGAGAGGTGTAACCCCAAGCCGGGTGATCCATATGTTAATGTGGGTCTAATGATTGTTCTGTAGATCCGTAGTTTGTTTTCGGTGCTGACACGGCTTCTTCTGTTGAGAAGAGAGTAAAGTTGCATAATTGCTGAGTTTGCCTTGCTGCAGGCATAGTCGATGTGAGAGTTAAAGTTCAGACGGTTGTCCAGTTGAATACCTAAATATTTGGTGCTGGATTTCCATGGAATAGTTGTGTTGAAAAGTTTGACTTCTCCATAGTGGGATGCCTTTCGTCTTATGAAAAGAATGGCAGTACTTTTGTCGGCATTCACAGCTATTCTCCATTTCCTGAGCCATTTTTCTAGGTTTGTTGCTGCGGTTTGTAAACGCTGTGTAACTAAGTTCGGCCTGAGAGATCTACTCAAAATTGCCATGTCATCCGCATAGCAAGCTATGGTGGTTGATGTCGTGTTAGGGGCGTCAGCAACGAAGATGTTAAAAAGCAGCGGAGAGAGCAACGAGCCTTGAGGAACACCTGCAGTGATTCTTTTCAAAGAGGATTTTAGTCCTCTCAACTTGACCTAAAATTTCTGGTTTTTTAGAAAGGAGTCGATAAGTTTGATAAGGTAGAGCGGAACGTTGGCCATAAATAATTTATAGACGAGGCCTTTGTGCCAAACCTTATCAAAGGCTTTTGCTACATCCAGAAAAACAGCTCCTGTATGTTGTCGCCAATTGAATCCAGTAGTGATGAATTCGACCAGTCTATGAACTTGTTGTATAGTACTGTGCCCGGTTCGAAACCCAAACTGGTCTTTCGGTATTGTATCGTTTTTGTTCACCACATCTTGAAGTCGATTGAGGATGATTTTTTCTGCAATTTTTCCCAAGCATGAAAGGAGACTGATGGGTCTGTAACTTACCGGTAACTGAGGCGCTTTTCCCAGCTTATGAATGAGGATTATATCTGCTTGTTTCCATCGGGTTGGAAAATAGTTTAGTCTGAGTATTGTATTTATGATTGCTACTAAATGCATGACAGCTTTGTGCGGAAGGGCCTTGATTGTTTTGTTGTTAATTTCATCTGGGCCATGGGCTATTCTGTTAAGCTTCCTAATGATTGAGTAGAACTCTTTAGGCGAGGTGGGACAGATATTTTCACGGTTGTTAGGCTGCTGAAGTGCAGTACTGACTCGACGGTGAATTTTCTCTATGAAGACCAAATCTGCATGCGCATAATTAGGACTGCACTGAAGTTGAAGAGCTTCAGCGAGGGTTTCTGCCTTTTCATAGTCCCTATAAACTATACCTCTTTCTCCGTGGAGTGGATATTGGAACGGTCCGTACGAATATCCTTTACCAACTTCCACAAGGAGTTATCTTCAGTTTTCAGAGAACAAAGTTTTCTTTCCCCATTGTTGATTTCTGTGATCTTTTAGTGCATAGCGAAGTAAGTTTGATGCTCTGTTCAGCTCTTGGCGATCTTGAGGAGATAACGTGTTATGAAAGCGACGTCTGATTTTATTTTTGTTTCTGATTAGAGCAAGGATTTCTTCTGGAAGTAGGTTTACTTGAGCTGGAGTGGAAACAGAAGTGGCTGCAGTTAAGCTGGTTTGAATTCTGCTTTCCAGGTTGTTGAATGCTGGATCAATTTCTTCACAGGTGGAGATATTCGGCACTGAATCCATGATAGTGTTGATTGTAGCCTTAAATTTTGTGAAATTAGTAAATGACTGACTGGGAATAAGTTCCAGATCCTCTCCCAGTTTTAGAAGTACTGGGTTGTGGTCCGAACTGAGGTCGTTAACTACTTGCAGCTGGACTTGATGACATGTTTTTGAATATGGCTATATCTAATACATCGGGCCTGCCATGTGTTCCATAGTGTGTTGGCTCAATCGGGCCTGCGATTATAATATTTCTCAGCTTAGCAAAATTGTGAAGGATTTTTCCGTTGCAATTGGCACACCTGCTATTCCATAAGGGATGTTTTGAGTTTAGATCACTTGCTACTATTGTTGCTTCCGTAGTGTCAAGCAGCTGAGAAAGATCAGAGGATAGCAGAGTTCTGCCTGGAGTAACGGAATATATTTTTAAGATGCGTGCATTAATGGTGTAAATTTCTATGCCAGATTTTTCCAGATCAGTTGTAGGAATCATTTTTATCTCATTGTAACGGGTGTTTTTCTTGATAAAGATTGCAGTACCTCCACCACTGGAATTAGGTCTATCATTTCTAACTAAAGAGATTTTTTGCTTGGGATTATCACAGGGCCGCAGATGGATCTCATTAACTAACAGGATATCAATTTTGTAGTGGGCAGCAAATTCTTGGAGTTCTAGAATGTTGTTGCTGAGTCCATTTGCATTCCAGTATGCGACCTGTATGGAATTTATTGTGATAGCCGGATTATCCATTAATCAACGAGAATATGACTTGGGTATTTTTAAGAAATGTGTTTGTGTCAACCTGGTTTGGATTTGATTTGCTAAGCTGATAGCATTTCTCCCAAAGTGGCAGCAAGCATTGCAGCAGAGTTTTGGCTATTTAGTATGGTTTCTGCCGATTTGTTGCGTGAGGAAACTACAGAGGCATACGATTTATCAGGTGTAATAGCCTTCACTTTAATTTCCGATTCAAGTTGTGTGACTCGCTTCGGAGTGGATGGGGAGTGAACAGCCCTTGTAGTTAGCTGGATGTGGGCAGCCACAGATGGCACACTTAGGAGTGGTTCTTGGCTTGGCACATGTATGCGAGGGATGATTATTTCCGCACTTTACGCATTTGTATTCCGCCCTACAAAGCTTCTGCGCATGACCATACTTTTGACGGCGATGGCATTGTCCGGCGGATGTCTTCCTTCTGAGGGGTTCAGTCTTGATAACCAAGTTACAGACAGTCTTAAGGTCATAAATCTCTCGTTAGTCTTTACTGATCTCCACCAAGACCAGAGGCATGGGCCGCTTATCCGCTCTGTACATGCGTGATATTTTTATTGGTGTTAAGCCTTGCGATTTGAGATCAGTGGCTATTTCTTCAGATGGTATGGTTTCTATCAAACCTCTGATGACCACCTTGAGGTTTTTTTTCGCTTTTAAGCTGAAAAGTGTGATATGGGACTTTCAATTCATCTAAATGTCTGGTGAGCAGACGGTAGTCCGATGCACCTTCAGGCTGAATCCGGACTCCTTCATCGGTATTCTTTGCTGAATTGAATTTGATATTGTTGTTTTTCAACTCAGTGATTGATGGCCATTTTTCTTTGGATCGTAAGATCACTGGTGGAATTCTCTCTTTAGGCTGTGTTACTGTATCCGTCTCTATTACTCTTTCAGTTTGTGCTGTAGTGTCCATTGGTATTGCTCTCTCTGAGGTCTGAGGCAGCATTTCAGGTTCTGCAGCTGGAGACTCCTTCTTTCGCTTCTTCCTACTGACTACTTGAAAGTCATTATCCTCTAGTGTGCGAATATCAGCTGATGTGGTATTTTCTTTGCTGGAATCTTGAAGCGGGTCAGGGGATTGGCAGTCCTCTGATTCAACCTCTTCTATTTGGTGGATTGCTACTTTTCCTGGTCATTTTCTTTGCAGCAGGCCTCCTACATGTTTGAAGATTGCCAATAGCTGCTTGAAGTCGAGCTCATCATATGGAGAGTCCATAACTTGGCTCAAGAGAAAACAGCGGTTGCTCGGGTTTCCCGAGTAGTTTGTAAGTGATCCTGTAGACTTTGAGAGTCCACTAGCTAATCCCGTAGACAGCTTAGAGTAAGCGTCTACCAGCAAAAAGTTTGTTTATTATAGGTGACTATCCTAAAAACCAGGAAAAAGGAGTTTCAGGAACTTACTTGGACACAGTGCAGAGACCTACCTCCCTAAAATGCCATTCATCCACCACTGGTCCTCATTGCTGGTGGGGCCTGCCGGCCATTAGACCTCTGCATATTTCACAGGTCTAATGGCTATTCCAGGCTATTCTATTCCAGTGCAATGCAAGCTTCCCGAAAAACCTTATATAAAATTCAACTAGGCAGAGCCTAAAGAAATACATCCGATCACAACGGATGTATTCCTTTAGACTCTGTATTCCTAGAAACCAAAACTCACCACTCGTATAAGCTGCATAATATTCTTTAGAGTTTTATCCTAAGACAGTCTGTCAGGAACGAGATCACCGTCGTCTGAGAAGGCTTGTATGGAAAAAGTAAAAAAAAAAAAGGAAGATATTGTTGAAACACACACAAATTCTGTTTCGATTTGAGAAAAAAAGAATAGTTGTGATATAAACTTAAAAAAAAATTGTTAAGTTCCGAACGTTTTTTTTTTTTTTTTAATATCTCGCCAACCTTAATAAGACGTATAAGAACTTACTTCAAATATTCTTATTACTATATTTTGTCATATCTCCACGTGCCCTCGAGGGCGGTACAGAGATCTGACACGTCAGTTTACAGGCCAAAGTTAATCCTGTGAGAAAGGCCAGTCCTCAGCAGAGTGCAAACAGCATCGAACGATTGGGCCCCCTTCCAACTACTAACCGCAATCAGACTTGTTTAACTTGCGTAAGCCATTAGTAGCGAAGACTCTACCAATCGACCAACATTTGCTGGCCTCTTATTATTATATGACACCTCCAAGAACTCATCACGGAAGGACACTATGCGCGACACAATCCAAAGTCTACATTACTTAATCCTCTATCTACACAATAAGCCACTACCAATAACTACATACTATACCACCTATCGTCCACTACTAGTATTTTGTCTGTTGATTGCATGTGTTCTCCTGCCGATTTATATGTATGAATAGCATGAGTTTCTGGGAGAAACAAATCCTACTACCTCCATGATATCGGCTAACCCACCTTCAATTGAAAAATCCCATGTGAAAATTAGGACGAGAATCGAATCGAACGCAGGTTTTCTCCAGTGCAAAGGCATTTTCATCGATCTTCAAACTGTCCCAGGGAAGCGCAAATATGAGTATAATATAAAACGATATACTGTACTACAGTGGCGACCGGTGGAAATTTTAAGTGGGGTGCTGCATATACAAATTAAAAAAAAAATAAAAATAAATAAAATCTTTTTTCCTAATCAGTAACCAATTTATTAATAAAGAAATTTACATATTAACAAATTGCTTTATGAAAAATATTTCACCCTCATCACAAACAAACACCAATAATAAAAGTTTCGTATCTCTCAGAAATAACGCGCGCAAGCATACGATACACTGCTTGTTTGAGCAGTGCAATCACAAGTGCAAACGAATATCGGCGAGACTGGCTGCGATTGGTCGAAAGTGATAATATCGATACTGCGTTAGATCGCAGTGTATTTGTTTCGTAATCTAAAGTGTTAATCGAACAATTCCAATTATTAACTATTCAATCACTGTCGAAACATAAGCTGTAACCTTTAACATGTTGTATTGCATTTATATAATGTTGTAAGCATTGTTATTATTAATAAACACAAACAAAATTTAAAAGTTTCATTTTTTCCTTGGGGGTGTTGCAGTGTCGCAGTGCTTATGTACGGGCCGCCACTGATACTATTAATTATAATATTCTGTTACTAACTTTTCTTAATTATGCAATCCATTTTATAAGGTCACGTCATAAGGCAATTATGTATACTCTTGTTGCATTTAAAAAAAAAAAATAATAAATACCGTCCTACATAGCTGTCTTAATTTTTACCTCCCTTTATTAAAGGAGTACCTTGCAGTGAGGGACAAAATGATTATGCATGCTCAGGTCGCAGTTTTATTTATCCTTTCAGACACCCAAATTTCTGCGTGTAAGATTTTAAGCCTTATTAAATTTTTAGGCTGTTCGAAGTTACAGTCAAAAACGTGAGATTAGATGCAAAGGGGTTGGAAGGTTACTTAAGAAATAGAGTGTGGATTTTAAACTTACTGGTGCTCTGAAACGAGGAAAACATGATATCCCTTTGACTGTAAAAATCGTTTCGTTTGGTAAAGAATGAAAAATGGCACCCTAAAAATTTCCCCTTCTAACAACAGCACTCTGAGGCTATCATCTCCTAGCCGTCTCCGGGGCACGCGCTAATAAAATACTGTGACCTTGTCGTATCATGATAATTGAGATATTTATCATCATTCTCATCTCCGCCTAAAGAGGGTTGAGGCCAGCTTTCCAGTTCAATTTATCTGCAGTTAAGTTCTTGAAATTTCAATTAGAATTCAGACCACTTATACTATTGATGTTTTCTATCTCTTTCCTTCTGACACAGCATTTTTCCTTCTACTCTTCTTTTTTTAAAGAATTTGAGGAACTTTTATTGGGCATTCTGTGCACATATCTATACTCATGTTTTTCTTTGATTCTTGTTATTATTGGAATATGTTCGTGCAATCATTTTCTGGCCTCTTGATTGGGTTTTAGTCTAATCAAAGCTGTGCTTATGTATTTTACTCAATTATCCGTTTTAAAGCCTATCAATCTTTGTTCTTCTTTCTGCTTGATAACCCAAGTCGCTGAACCATCAAGAACGGTAGAGAGTACCACTTAGCTATATACACTAGTGTCCAAAAGCTACTGACGAAATACATTTTTATCTGTATATGAAAAAATTTTCATCCAAATGTGGACATAAATTTATTGCCAGCATACTAATAAATTATATTACACAAAAAATGTGTTATAAATTTCATACAAATTAAATTGCAATACGTTTTTGCAAAAGTTGCAATTCGTACTGCAATTCGAAATTAAATTGCAATACGTTTTTGGCAAAAGTTACAAATTTCCTAAGGACGTAGTTAAGGAATTAATGTACAATGCTAACAGAAAACAATGCGGAGAGACATTTCAGTATGGAATATTTCCATCCGAGCTGCGATGCAGCTCTCACAACGTCGTACTATACTTAGCAAGAAGTGATTCAGGAGTTCTTTAGGCAAACTCACCCACTCTTCCTTCCCAGCAAGAAGGCCTTATTTGTTTTCTGGAGGGGAATTTAAATTTCGAGCAGCAATGCGTCTCCCTATTGCATCTCAGCGTATTCTATGGGGTTTGAATTTGGGGAGCGTGCTGGCTACTCAATTCGATTAATATCCTTGGTCTCCAGAAGTATCTCCACTGGTCGTGTACGATGTGGTGTGGCATTGTCATCCATAAAAATGAATTCGCATACAGCACCACAGAACAATTGAACATGACACTGATGAACTTCATTGCAATATCTTCAGTAGTCATTGTCCCTTTTGCCAGTACTTGTAGTTCGGTTCATCCATTAAGCATAATATCTATCCACACCATGACCCCCAAACCGCCATATCTATCCCTTTCAAAAACATTCTCGCGATGGTAAGCAGTACCACTTTCACGCCAGATCAAGTGTCGTCTAGAATCGATGGGAACACTAAAACGACTCTTACCTGTGGAGTACACTAACCCATCGATGTCTTGTTCAGTTTTTATGGATACAAAATGGGCTCTACGATGAGCTGTGGGTAAAAGGATGCAGACTTCAGGCCTTCGGGCTTATGGGCCTATTTGTCGCAGACGAGGACTATAAATTTTGGTTCTTTGATGAACCTGAGTTTTTTTGTCTGCGTGCCTGTGCTTGAATGGAGCCGACTTGCAAGTTGACTTGCGTGGTGCGTCGATTACGTTTTGCTGTTATAACTAAAAATCTGTCTTCATGATCCATGGTACAGCAAGATGATTAGGTGGACGGTGTTATGACAGAAAGAGATTATATTAATGTATTACGTCTCTTAATTACACTCCTGTGTTCTTCTGGATGGATTTGTCTGTTTTGTGAGATGAAAAACTTGAGTAACTCTTCTGTCTCCTTATGATAGCCAGTTAGTTTATTCTGAAGAATCCTTATAAAGATTTCTCGCGTTCTGGACAGGATTCATTCGAACTCGGGTTCATCAAAGAACCAAAATTTATAGTCCTCGTAAATACACTACAGAAGCGCATCGGCAATGGTAAAGATTCAATCTAGAGAATGTCTAAGGTATTCAAGCAGTGGGAGAGTGATTATTCAGATTTTCTGGAACACCACTGTATGCGTACTTTTTCTTGCAGTTGATACTGTTTGGTTTTATTTATGGGACTGCTTTTAGGAAAACATGATTTTAAGCAGCAAAGGCAAAGCGAAATACACAATGTCACATAATACCTGGTAATATCAATCGATAGTAAAGTGCGTTCGCGCGGTTAGCCTAGTGGCTGTGCGCTTCGCAACCGTATGCCTGGGGAAGGAGCGTCCTAGGTTCGATTCCAGTCGGTGACGTGAGGAGCTGAAGGATCTTCCTCAGCCATAGCCAAGTTAGTGGGCGCGGACAGTAGTGTTTTTTCCCCAGTTTATCCTGGGGTTTATCATCCCGCAAAGCAGGCAAGCCGGCCTTGAGAACTCAGCACTACCGGACATAGGATACACCGGGGCGTAGGACTGACCACCTTATCCTGTGAACGGTTTGAGATCCGATGATTAATAAACCCTCGACACCGCAAAGTAAAAGAGGGTAAAAGGAAGATGAGATGAGATGAGATGAGTAAAGTGTGTTACATGATGCTGACATGGTGACCTACGCAACGTTTTCATATCTATGATTGACAAGACTTCTGGGAAACTAGTTTGAACTCGCTTGTTCACGCTGTCTCCCAGTAGTTTTTCGTGCACGCTGGACTTGCAGAGCTATTGACCATGATGAATATTGTTTTGGTACGATTACTGAAAATACCGGAGTCTCTTTAAATATGTAAAAACAAATAAATATCTAACGCATTTTTATTCACCAAGGGGGTCTCTTTTAACCCTAACTATCGGACATCAATGGACGGATGATCTCGATCCTTCCGTCACCAATAACTAACCTCACGGCTATCTGATTATTTCAAGGAATCGGACAGAGTACATTTGACAACTGATCACTACCAGTATCTCGTGATCATCATCGACTTTAAGCATTCATACTACTGTCTGAATAGCACGAATTCCACGCCCCCCCCCTTTTTTTTTCTTTAATTTTCTTTCCATGTTTGGAAATTAAGTACCCGAGTTTTTGGAAGAAAAGGCACTACTTGCCTGTGACAGTGATCGACTAACTCGCAAATCGGTAGGGGAAAAAAATAATAAAATGCGTAGATAAAACTCCTTTAGCTGGCGACTAGAATTGCTCCGATAAGTCTTTCGTCTAACGGTCTAGATTTATAACAGAAACGTTGCCACAAGGCTAGACAAGTATTCTGCATATCTACTTTTCATAACGTATGTGAGTATTTCTTTCTCCTAGCAAAACAATAAATAAAATAAAATCAAGAAACTCGAGTTTTTCATTTCACGTACAGGAAAATTGACCAAGAGAATGCATGCAGTTTACAGACTAAAAATATTAGTGGTGGTGGTGGTGGTGGGCAATAGATGGCATGTAAGTAGTTGGTGGATCAAGCAGTGGAGACTGTGAGTTGTGTGTTGTACAGTAGGGCATCCATGAGTCTTTGGAGTTGTCATATAATAATAATAATAAAGATAATATTACAAAGTTCCTGTCGAGCTAGCTCTAATTTCAGTTATGCCTTCGCTCTCTGTTATTTATGTAGTTTTATTGTGCAGAATAAAATAACTGTATATGGCTCAAATTGTAGATGTAGCTTATTGAATAATGCAAGACATATTATTATTATTATTATATAAACACCTCCTGCAGTCAAGACTCACCAATGCAGGCAATAGTAAGATGACATTTATACTAACAGAGATAATGTTTATCACACTCATCTTTAGTCCAATGCTTGCGTATTTATCACCTCATTTGGCAATGAATTCCACTCACCAACTACTCTCCATTCCAAAAAAGTCATACCACACTCTCTTATTCACCACACCTTTATACAACTTCCAAGAATGACTCTTGGCTCTATTCCCTTCCCTCCTTCAACTCTCTGAAAAATATTCTGGGTATCTATTTGATAAGTATCCCTTAACAATTTATGTCTCGATTATATCGCCTCTCTTCAGCCTATTGACTAGAGTCTGTAATTTAATTTACATTCTCTCAACCTGTCTTCATAGTCAGCATTCCACAATCCCGATATTCCTTTTGTTATTCGCCTCTCAACTTTCCAGAGCTTGTTTCGAACGTAGGAACGCAGGTGACCAAATCGATGCGTAATAGTCTAGATGTGGTCTAATCAAAGCCTTGTACAGCGGAATAACCACATCCTTATCTCTACTTGTCAGTGTTCTTAGTATACTGGCATTTCTTTGTGCTATCATCTTTGCAATATGTCCCTTGAACTTCAATTCTTTATCCACCAATATCCAAGGATTCCTTGCTTCTTCCACCTCCTGTAATGTTTGTTGTTTTTTGTTTGTCGTGTGGGGTCCCCCCCGATTTTCCTCATCCGACACTTTAGGAGCAGTTGAGGGTGTGCCCTCCAATGAGGGACTTAAGTATGTATTTTTGACTGTAGATCCATGTGTGTTCATGGGGCCGGGACGAAAAAACCCGAGTTTCCGGAAGATAAAAACTCTCCACATCCGTATGATACCGGCTTACTCACCTTAAGTCGAAAGAGACCAGAAAAAGGTTCCTCACGTCACAGACGAGAATTGAACCCAGGTCTTTCCAACCAAAGAACTTCATCTATACCGACTGAGCTACGGAGGCTCAACCTCCTGTAATACAGGGTAACCATAAAATAACTTTCCTTCTTTGGAGGCATCTGTAGCTAAAACCAATAAACGGAATGAGACCAAATTTTATATTGAGACTTTTGAAGGCATGTGGAGATGATTTCCGCGAAAAAAGGATTTAGTACAAAAAGTCGCCCATAGGGAAAATTTTGGCGCTGGTGGAGCCGAAAAAAAGCGGATAATTACATTAAAGGCAGATAAAATGGAATAATAACATTTCGACGGTGTAAGTGACAGCTGCGTCACTCATTCCAGCTGGATATGTGGTGCGTTACAATGATAATAATAATAATAATAATAAAACTAAAACAACAACTTGCGAGAGATACAGAAATTAATGTAGTCATTGAACTCACAGGAAATAATGTACCGTCGAACACCACAGTGGCAACGTCTATTACTGTCTCTTCTTGCACTGCTTTCCGTCCTCTGCCAGGTCTAACTCCTAGTGATCCAGTTTCTTCAAACTTCTTAATCATAGCTCTCAGTGCTACAGCTGACATAGGACCTGCACGCAGGTTATGAAGCCTTCTAAATTCCCGAAAGGCCGCTACTGCATTGCACTGTTTAAGGTAAAACAACTTAACAAGTAAAGTACACTGAGGCAAGGTAGGACGCATATTGAGCACAATTCGTCAGTCATTCGAATAACTGCCTGAAAGTTTCCAATCCCTTTTTAAGTGGAATTAGTGGCGCTAGTCACGTACGCACAGTAAAATTTGCATAATCCTTTTTACCTGCGTTTACTGCAAATATTTTGACTGCTTTCGTCTCCGCCAGCGCCAAAATTTCCTTATCGGCGACTTTTAGTATTAAATTTTTTTTCGCGGAAATCATCTCCCCATGCCTTCAAAATTCTCAATATAAAATTTGTTCTCATTCCGTTTATTGGTTTTAGCTACAGATGCTTCCAAAGATGGAAACTTATTTTATGGTCACCCTGTACATCTCCAATATGATACACAGCTTTTACTTATTTGAGATCTATAGTGCAAAACCTTACATTTAGTGGTGATAATTTAACATCCCCACTTGTAGCCCACATAGCCACTTTATTCAAATTCAATAAGTCATTTTACTTATTATAAACTATAATTAGATTTGTAAAACAAGACTTCCCTTTAACAAACCCATGTTGACCTCCATTCAGAAGCCTTTCCTTTCCCACCCAATCCTGTATTCTATTCCTAATCAATCTCTCCAATCAATCTATTCCTTAACAACCTCTCCGAAATGCAAACTGGTCTATTTTGCTTCCAGCTTTATGCCCTCTTTGCACTCATTAGGGGGATTGTTGAGGACACTAGACTCTCATTAAACAACCGAGTCAATGTAAGTGTCAGTTCCTTAGCGCATTCTTTCATAACACGTGGTGAAATTCCATCCAGTCCCTATTCACATCAAGATGACTTAAAGACTATAACAGTTATAGACTTCTACCTCGTTCACCTTCAAGGAACTGGATTGAAGTATTGGTTCCTCAACTTCCTGTTTCCTAAGAATAGTATCATTACCATCAGGATGAAAAACCTTAGCAAAATGATCACTGAACAACTCCACAATAACTTCTTCCTTGGTCACTCTTGCGCCATTTCTATCCAGCAGAGTTATCTTCCCATAATCGTTCTTTCTCTTGCTAGCTGAATAGCAGAAAAACTGCCTGGGATATTTCTCAGCCTGTTTCGTTAGTCTCCTCTCATAATCTAATTTCGCCTTTCTTGTTATACTTGTCACTCTTCTTGCCTGCACTTAATAAATTTCATGTAACTGTTCACATCTTCCAAGTTTATAGCTTCTCCATAATCGTCTCTTCTACTGTAGTTCATGCTTAATTTCCCTATTCATCTATTTAACACATATTTGGTTAATCCTTTTTGATTTAGGCTCACAGTTTGTTATTGCCATCATCAAATACTTCTTAACTACGACCCACGCCATATTAATCTCTTTTCCTTCAAGCTCTTTTCCTCATAGAATTCCTTCAAGCTGTTTTCTAAGTTTTTTCCGTAATCTCCTGCCCTATAGTTTCACATGTATCCTTTTACTTTGGTTGCCTCTGTATGCTTTTATTCCTTCCAGGTCAGGACTATATGATCATTGTCATTGGTGGCAATGTTGATATGTTGTTGACAATTACGTTATCCAACGCTATTACTAAATCCAGTATATTTCGCCTACGAGTTTCTTCCATTACCAACTATATGAGATAGTGATCCCTTAAAAACTCAAGAAATTCTCTTTCCTTTCTCCTATAAGCTACTGAAAACGCTTTTTTCACTAGCTTGTGAAAACTAAACTAATTTGCCTATACAATACATTTCTTTCTCATCTCGTTCTTTATTCCCAGGTATGTAACCCCCCCCCCCCCCAACTAAATATCCCTCTCTGGTAACACTTATTTCACACCAGACATTATGTGTCGTTTTATAACGACACATAATGGCATACCAAATATATTTCTCACTTTCATAACAATAATAAAAGAAACAAAACTAAAATACTTGTTCAAGTTTTCGAAATATTTTATTTACAATATTACAAAAAAATATCGAGTCCATTGATTGCGATGTATGATTTGACAATACTGACTCTTGCAGAATATATATGTGCAGTTATAACATTTCTTAAGGTGACATTTGAAAATTGCAGTACTATAAATACGAAGTATTTCAAAGCTATTTTGAAAACAAAACATACCTTGAAATTAAACACGGTAGGTAGTCCTCATGAAGTAAATTTTTCATAGAAATTGTAAAATTCTAATCATTTTAACGTGGACTCACTTCAAGGTAGAATTTTGTTGTTTATACATTTTAAAGTATATCTACATACCAACTTTGCAAAACTGTCACTCTTGGAATAACTAGAAAACATCTTTAGAACGCTAACTGCTTATCAACAAGGATATGTGATCACAACGAATAAATATTAAGGCACACTTCCTCACTGCGAGCATTAATTTCAAGGAATGCAATAGCACAGCATACGAGAAAAATAATAATATTGTATTGCGCATGTCTTTTTCATGATGTCGTGTTTCCTCTTCGTTTCGTATTTTGTTACCAGTATTTCTGGAATTATTTATTAATAAAAAGCATCAAGAGAAAATATATGCCTAAAGTGTAGTAATGATGACTTTTCTTGTTTTTATTTTTATTATTTTTTTATCAGTAGTCATTTTCTTTTAAGCAGCGTATGCTTCTAAAAATAGAAATATAATATTGTAATTAAAAAATAATTTAAATCATTATAAATAGCTTATTAAAGAATAGATTGGAATTTGTTTTACAAATTAGCAGGCTCTTCCAGGGTCATCGGATACTTCGAGAATAATCTAAAAAATTAAAAAAAAAAAAACATTTATAAAAGGAAAAAAAAAAGTCGCTTTTCAAAGATTTGTGCGAAAATATTCCGGCTTATCTCGAGCCAGTCCCGGGAATTAGATCTTATATATATATATAAATGGCAATTTTCTCATTTACATCATTGAAACTACTTATCGTGTTTAATATTTCATTTTCCCGTTTTGCCAAAAGGTTAACAAACCATTCTTTTAAGGCATATAATATACATTCCACAGAATTTATTTAAAAAAATAATTGCAAATTCGAATTCAATCTCGATGTGATAAATTTATTCATCTAAACAACAGGTTCTAATTAGCGCATTTCCTACTGAATATGGATCACAGTTCGATGATGGGCGACGATCTTCCAAGTATCCCATTTTTTGTTCAGCCACTTGTCGAGGAATACGAATACTGGCTCCTCTATTAGCGATACCTGCACTGAAATCACTGATACTGGAAGTTTCGTGAAGTCCGGTTAAGCGGCGTTCATTATCTTTGCCTTCTTTTGGATCATAGGCTTTGATGTGGCGTTCGTGGTTCTTTGAAAGTTTTTCAATTGCCTTTTCGATATCCCTGGAATGAAAAACAGACTCATGTCACAAACAGAGAGAGAGAGAGAGAGATTGCAAAAAAATAAAATTATCAGCAACAACAAAAAACATCCCCCTTAAATTAGAGGGGGGGCGTTTTTAAATTATTATTATTAACCACCAGGGGGTCTAAGAACTTATCGCAGGAGGGCACTCCACTCCACAGAATCCACCGTGTACTGCACTATACATAATCCCTCCATCTTACACAACGTCACTATCTACGCTCTACGTCAGAATCCATCAACCGCACCACACACTGCCATCTACCCCACTAATAGTATTTTTGTTTGTAAATTAAATGAAATTAAATTAGATTAAATTGAATGAATGTAAATGAGATTAGACTAAATTAAATTAATTCTTAAATTAAATTAGCTAGCCAGTCCCTTATATTAAATTTAGATAATTACGTTTGTGTTCAGCTATATCTCTAAGCACGCCTAACACAGCTATCAACATCGTCCATCCAATGACTAATACGCAATTTTTAAAGTACAATTTACCCTCGTATAACGCGGTCTACAAATTGTAGTAACCCTTTAAAAATATATGAAAAGATAAAGTTTAAAAATATATGAAAAGATAACCCCTTATCTTTTCATATATTTTTCACCGCGCGACTTAAAAATCAAATTTTATCTTCGTTATATTTGTGTCTGCCCATATCGCGCATGTAGTTATAAGTAGCGAATTTATATTAGGGGAAATATCCTTCAGCACGCATGTACGTCAATTGTTTACCGTATAAAGTGTTTATGGTTGAAAATTGTCTTCGTTTTTTTCTGGCAGAGCGCATTAAAAATCATAAGTATGTTAATCTCAAGCTCAGCATTTTATTTTCTGATGATATACATAATTAATATATACATAATTAATATATAATGCTTTTTTATGTAAAAAATTAATTTTTATAGTAATGGACATTTAGAGGGCTTTTGCGATATGGTTGAAAACGAAATTAGTGAAATAATTGATGGAGAAATATATTTAAATTAGGAGGAATTGGTACAATTAATAGATTATGTCGAATCAAATGGCGGGGAAAGTTCTGCCGAAGATTCTGATTGTGATGAATCCGTTAAAGAATTCAGTTTAAAGAAATTAGCAGAAGAATTGGACTTGGCAAGAAAGTTAGGAAGTTATTTTACGGATAATGATCCCTCAATGGAACGTTCCGGAAAATTCACTAGATAATTGGATATTTGTTTAGCTCCATATTAGGAACTTAATAAAAAAATTGCAGCATAGTGATAAGCAAGGTCTTATTACTGACTTCTTGATAACTAAACTAGCCGAAGTATGCAATGAGAATTATACAAATGTTGTCCAAGAGGTTTCAAGTGATGACGAGTCCGGCCAGTCATAAATAAAGAACATCTACGAAATGTTAGTTTTGAAGACAATGATGACGATTAAAATATGCACTTTATTTTATTTTGCGTAAAACATTTATGCATTATGTGTATATTTGTTTCATAGTTTATGTTTTCTTAACTTACATGAATTATCTGAATTAAATAATTTTTTATTTTGTTTTTTGTTGGATATGTCATTGTTGTTTATATAATTAAGAAAAAACCGATTTCGGAACATAACCCTACTTTTTCTATGTGATCTGAATCTCGCATAACGCGATTTATATAACGCGGCATTTCTGTGGAACCTAACATCCGCGTTATACGAGCGCTACCTGTATTTATTGTTTTGGAACTCAGACAGAAGCAACTAAGACTATGAGGCAAGTGTGTCTGTAAAGCGTCTGTAAGTTACCTATGTGATCATCTGGCCTGTTTTGTGGGATGAATAACCCGAGTTTTCGGGAAAGTAGTGTTAGAAGGAGATTGTTTAAAAGATGTTAGTGGAGCAATAATTAATCGATTAGGATGCTTAATATTTAATAAAAGACATCTCAGTTGTTAATATTTTGTAACCAATAAAATTTAAATATAACACGTATTATTTATACAATCATTTATAGGCTGCAAAAGTTTTTCAAGAATTTAATAATCGTATGTAAACTCAAGAACAAAATTTCATATCAGAAGGAAACAAAAAATTTAATTGTTAGATTCAGAGTAATTTTAGATTTTTTTTCCCCGCTAGGACCAGAAGTTAAAATACGAGTGTTTTGAGTGTGTTTTAAATTCGAACTAGAATATGTCAGGAAATATCTAGAATATGTAGAAAACAAAGGCTTCTTACTAAATTCTGACTGAAAATTGACTATAGAAAATTATGGCGTATATACTGAAAACATAATTCATTGTCACCTAGATTTCTTCGCGCTGCTGGTCTTAAAGATATTAGATATAAACACGACAATATTCGGTTTCGGAGTCAATTTGCAATTAGAATTTGGCAAGAAGCCCTTGTTTCCTATGACACATTATGTTATGTATATCTCTGGTTGTATGAATCCAGTGCCCATTCGAAATATTCACATTTTAAATTTTCTAATTTCTAAGCTAATAAATATACTGCATTATTTTATTTTATTTTTCATCATTGATACAAGAAGATATATTTCAACTATCATGAAAAGAAGGAACATAATATCATTTGAATTAGCGAATGATCTTGAGGTGACTTTTTTGTCTCATTGCAAAACTGTAATGAGAAGAAAAGTTTTATCATTATACTTAGAGTGTTTGTCTCTGCTTTTCAATTCATAAATGAAGCAGAAAGATTTTAAATATTCAAGTCGCAAAGTCAAAAATAGTCCTATGGAAAAATCGCTATATATTTGAAATTGTATGAAATATATATTTAGATTTCTAATTTGTAATAATGCCATTGAATTTAATGGAATTCATGAATAGTTTCTCTTTTAGTAGTTTCGCTTTTAAGCCTATCAATCACTATCATTACAGTATAAAGCTACACTCATAAAAAAGGACCATTTGCGATTATCACAAAAAAAAAAAAAAAAAAACAGAAATATCTTTCTCAAGTAAATCCCAAATTCGCAGTCTATACTCTAGAAGTTCTGCCCTGGATTTTTTTGGCAGACTTAAATCTGGAACGAGATAATTTACTTTGATCCTAACTTTGAAATAGATAAATCTAATTTGTTCTCTGCTTCTGTTAATTCATTCGCTTTCATTATTTGTCATCTAGTGGTCATTTGTCCGAAGGTTTAGGTAACAAGGAGAGAACACACAGCAATGTTCTCTCCTTAAGACTGAAAACAGGTCCTTTATGGTGCTTTCATAGACAATAATTAAATTATGTTGAATCCATCCCTTCAAAAGCATGTGCACACAGCCATTGAAATTAAATTATTACTCACTTAAGACCATTGGGTTCTCTCATGGCCTTTGTACTAAAGTTCGTGTGGGCTCCGGCTCCATTCCAGTTGCCTGGCATCGGTTTTGGGTCAAACGAAACTATAACTCCAAATTCTTCTGCTACACGATGCAAAATATAACGGGCCATCCACACTTGGTCTCCTATATCCAGTCCTTCAACGGGTCCAATCTGAAATTCCCACTGTTTGAAGAGAAAAAGAAAAAAAAAATTTTTGTCATTATTAATCAATGTAATAAATCTTTAAGATCAATTCAAGACTTATCGATCATTAAGGTTGTGCTTAATGATCAACAAGCTACAGAGTTTGATATTAAAAAACATTTCATATATAAATTATAATTAGTTGAAATGTTTAGAATGTATACTATTGATGAATCGGTTTTGCAGCATGCCACATATATTGTATTATTAATTATTTAATTATTTCTTTATTAACATTTAATTGGATGTACACAAAATGACAACAACAAAAAAATTACAAAACCAAATATTTGGTTAATTAATTACGTTTATTAATTAATCAAGTGTCCTAGCATTTAATGCTTTTATATATAAATATAGAACTTTTTTTCCGCTACCGAATAATTAATCTACAGGGATCTGCATAGAAACGAAACGATGTCTTGCCTCCTCCAGTGGCGCACTCAGGATTTAATCTTGGAGGGGACCGAGTACTCAAGATTTAATCTTGGGGGGGGGGGGGGTTGAGTTGAGTAAACGATTTGAGAATACACACCACGCATTGCATACGACCTATGACTGAGCATCTGCAGTGATCGCCAATACATGATACCCGTAATCTCTGGCCCGCTCGGGAAAACAAAGTATCGCCCGAGCGCTACTTTGTTCGCCTTGCGTTCACAACGGCCGTGATTCCCAAGAGCTAGAGGGTATTCCCACCTTATGTGAATGCTAATTCATAAGTAGTATAAAAATAGAAAACACGACACAACATAACTAATAATAATAAAAAAAATTAATTAGGAAAAGATTTTTGGAAATTTTTCTAGTCTTTTTTTTTCTGTTTGGAGGGGGCCAGGGCCCCTCGCCCCCCTCCCTGAGTGCGCCAATGCTTGCCTCACACTAGGAAAAGCTTTAGTTCTAATATTGCTGAATAAGATTATGTATCGGTAATTTGAACTGTTTTATGTTTAAAAACTATAGTTTTGGTTTCGTTATTAGCTAATATTCGTTCATCTTACCTGAGCTGGCATTACTTCAGCATTGGTTCCACAAATATTTAGTCCGGCATACATGCAAGCCCTGTAGTGAGCTTCCACGATGTCTCTGCCATAAGCCTTATTGGCACCAACTCCGCAGTAATACGGCCCTAGACAAAACAAGGTAGCAATTTAGAAAAGAATACTAACAAAAGTGACTTGCACAATAATCCCACGTTGTCAGTATTTAGCGAAATTTTCATGTACACCAAACTGTATGTAGTATCTAGTTAAAAAAAAAACTATTAAAATGCTGCATCACAGGTGCAGTTTGAGATGGATTAAACAATTCTAGAATTGAAGCCTAAAGAACTTTTGTGGAATTCGTGCTACTGTAAGTGTTAACTCTAACAGTTAGGAAGGTCCGCTTCCTTTTTAACAGACACCACAGACCGAATCTGTGCAGAATACAAAAGTGTCAATTCAATTACGACAGTTCAAAGTTGCTCGCCTGCTATTATGCTTTACTACCCAATGAAAGATAATTTTTATGAATGAATGATCTGGAAAACAAGCATTCTTAAATGAAAGCATTTTCTTTGTAAATATTAAAAAATGTATGCATTTTGAAGTGTATAAAGTTTTGTGTGTGTGTGAGAGAGAGAGAGAGAGAGAGAGAGAGAAAGCTGTCTAATGCAGCATTTCTCAACAACAGATTATAATTTTATTTCATTCAGACAAGTTTTTCTATCTAGATGACAGAGTATTTTACCTAGATGACAAAAAATTGTCATTCTGAAAACTTCGATTTCGCACTACTGCAAAATAGATCAACCGTTCAGAGAACATAAACGCTATCTGACAGACTTTATACTGGTGTCATGACCTTAATCACCATGGTGGCATTAGCTTAAAACAACACCAACAGCAGCATCGTTATTTCATGGCATTAAAATATCTTTATTGATTTGATGTTTCCTCAACACTGAACGGAATCCTCGTGTCATTCTGATCAAAATTCATGGCTGAAATTTTAGAGAACAAATTATGTTTAAATCGCTCTTGTTATATGCAAGTAAAACAAAAGTGACGATTTTATTATTATTATTATTATTATTATTTGAGAGACCTCCAGGGACTCATCGAGAGAGCCTCATTCTACATGCAAGAGCTATCATACTTATTCTTGAATTCATTCATACTGCTTGCACTCACAACATCCAATGGCAATCCATTCCAATCACGTACACCCTATGAGAGAAAAATCTAACCCTCACTCCCTTCTTAGCGACCTTCATTCCCAGCTTCCAAGGATGCTTGTCCTTTCCTCACTCTCCATAAAATGAAAAATCCTTAGTGCACTAAAGGATTTAAAAATCCTTTAGTGTCGTGGAATGCACCTTTGCCTGGAAAAGACTTAGGTCGGATTCTTGGTCAAGTGAGCGACATTTCTCTAAAATAAAAGAGATTTTTCAACAAAAAAAGAATTAGATAATGTTATACGGCGAAGGCACTGCTTTTCGTAGTGGATAATTCGGATCTTTTATCCCACAGAAGAAAAAAAAAAGCCTGAAAATATAGAGCAAAAAGCATCGGGTCTGCACAAAGAGCCTTTCGTGCAGGTACTAGTTTATAGCACCTTAGAAGTTATCTAAGATAAGACCCTGATTGCAAGGCGGGCTAAGATAGATCTTGAATTTGGAGGACGAGAAAATATCCAGAACCTAATCTGGAAGCTAAACAATGTTGGTAAACGTGTTCCGATATTTTAATGCCCCCTAAACAGGAGAATTTTAAGACCTTTTTAGGGATTTTAAAATATCGGAGTCGTCTTGAATGGGGTAGCACAAGTGAACCTGGAACTGGAGATCGACCTGAGGACCATGCTTTCGGATGAATACTCCCAGCTCTCATTATAATAAATCACCAAACAAAAATTATCCGATCTTTGATCATATACGTATCGAAATCTTAAAGTGTGTGAATGGCGTTAAAATGGCGATATTTCGTTAATGTAAGCGGGTCGAACTTAAATTTAGTTATTTTAAAAACTCTTCTGTACAATGATCTAATTTTTTTTTAAAAAAATCTAAAGATATTCTTTAATATTAAGAATAAACTCTTCATTGAGCAAATTATACTTAGTTGCAAGATTTCTCAATCTCGTACTCGGAGACTCAGTAATAATAATAATTATATACAATAATTACCCTTAGAGGTGTAAGAACATACACTTCACCTCTACGGGTAATTGTTTTCATCTTCTTCGTTCTCCAAATGAAAAAAAAAAAAAAAATCCGCTTAGCAGAACTTATATAATAATGATTATTATTATTACTTAGCCTTCTCTGTACAGCCATCATCAGAGAATGCAATTTAATCTTTTGCAATGTTATAATATGCCGCTCATGAGTACATCTAACAAGGAAGTGAAAGTTCCCAATTCGTTTTAATTATCTTCGTCGGGAAATGAAGACTCACGAGAGGTCACGGATAACGAGGATATGAAGAGTTAAAATGCTACCAACAAGGAAATATTTTTTTATTTAATATTCCTCAGGTAACAACACTACATACCGAATCTTCGGAGTTCTATATTACAAAGCACACTGAAAGAAAATTTGGCTAATTCACACGCAGCTTAATATGGACTGAAGAACACAATAAAAAATAAATTGAAAGTGATGGAAAGGATTATGAAACTAATCCTTTACGACTAAGCTACGATTTTACGCCCCCATTTGGTATCGAACCTTGAGCAGCTGTGCAAATTATCACCTCTGTTTTCCATTGATTAAGCTACTTCGCACATAGCCAATAAAAACAAAGCTATGCGAAATAAGGCAAAGAGAAAGCAAGAACCCCCCCCCCCCCTTGAATACTTAATATAGTAGAATATTGTTACCTTGTGGTCCTGGAAAACCATTTTTTGGCCATCCAAAGGGGTGTCCATCGGCATCCAAAAACGTATATTCCTGCTCCAATCCAAACCAGGGTTCTTGATATTTAGCTCGTTCCATAGCTTCCACCATCATATGACGTTTGTTAGATTCTGAAGACAATATTGAAGGGGAAAAAATCGTAATTAGTGACAATTTTAGCTTTGCAAATTCACAAACCAAGATTGTTACTAGGAACCAACTCCTCTCTTTCAAAAACACATTTTACATATAAGAAAATAATTCGTCTAAATTGCATAACATTTTCAGAGATGGGTACTTATATTTGTGTGACATCTACAAAAGGAGGGGGGGGGGTAAGATTATGTTACATAATACAAAGGTTTTCTGTTGTTAGCGAGAAAATATTTTTCATTTTTTTATTTTACTTTTTTATTTTTCTAATACGATCTTTGAACACAAGTAAGCAATAAGGTTATGGATCTTCAATTCTACTGTTCTGTTCATTTCTTATTTAGTGAAGCACCTTCGGAGCTCAGTCGGTTTCAACAAAGCCCTTTCGCTGGAAAGACTTGGGTTCAAATCCTTCTAGAACAAAAGCCTTCCTAAAAGCTTTTCAAAGGAAAGTAAGTTAGCCAGTTTCATGCATATGCAGAAATTTTTTCATTTCTTCCGGAAACCTCAGGATTTTAATCCCTAAAAACAGGCAAACTGGTCAGAAGAATATACGCAATATGCACACAGGAGATTAGGGAAAAAAGGATTAACTAATCTATGCCATCAGGTGTGGTTTTGAATGTCTGCATGGTTCTGTGTTGGTGTGCACACGTGTAAAACAGATTTTGTGATTATTTAATTCCAGTGCACTGATTAAATAGCATTTTAAATGATTTTCCTTTTCTTTCTTTCTTTTTGCATTTTTTTTAATCTTTCAAACATCAATCACGAGTATGATACCATCTTACGTTTATGTTAAATAAACATATATTTTCAATTTTTCCGAAGTTAAAAAGATAGTTCAGGAAGGACAATGTATATTTGTAAATCTCTATAGATAATTTACATCCTTGTTATTTCATAAAATATTTTGAAGTCATTATATTTAATATACAGCTCACTGTATTATTCTACATCATATAAAAATGTAATGCCTAATTGCATTAAAATTGGGTGCCTGTGTAGCCCTGTAGACACGGCGTTTTTCCTTCCATAGCACTTCTCTGCTCAAAGAAAGATATCGTTATATTATATGTTCGATTCTAGTCACTGACTAAAGGAACTTTTTCTAAGCATTTCTTCTAACAGTTCTCTAGTTAGTCGATCTTTGGTACTAAGTGTATTTTTTAACGCATCTCTTGAACTCTATAGCAAAACGAAAAGGGTTCATAAATTCGAAACAAGTTGGTTGAAGACCTTTGATATAAACAATGATCGAAGATTGGTCATTATTTATATCGGAACCAAATATATCAGAACTGTATGTTACACACGCCATCCATCCATCAGTGGTTCTAACAGGCACTAAAGCTCCCACGACCTTCCAACTATTCTTGAACTTCTCAACTATAACTCAAGGATAAGGTGGTTAGCCCTATGCCTCCAGAAGTATCCTGTAGATACTTGTGTTGAGGGAGCCGGTTTGCCTGTTCTGGGGGACAAAAAACCCTTGTTTCCGGGCGAAAAAAAATCCTACCTCTGTATGAGATCGGATAGCTCACCTTTCGTCGAAAGAGATCAGATAAAGGTTCCTCACGTTACTACATTCTACTTCAATACTACATTCAAGGAGCGTCACAACAAAGAAATCACTCAATAAATAAGAAAACAAGCGTAAAAAAGTAGACCATTAAACAAAGAAGTGAGTAAACAAGTCATTCTTTACAATCAGATTTAAACAATAATTTGACTATATATCTAAGATGGCAGACGCAGATGTACTACTGAAAAAAGTCGCTCTGTAATTAATTATGTTGCAGAAATTATTTCAAAATTGGAGAGATTCTTCAGACATCCAGTTTGAAAACTGCACATTTAGGATGAATTACAAGTCACTGTGTAATTCTGTTTTATATTATTTAGAAATTACATGTTAAGAAAATTAAATTAGACTTTACCTGTGGGTTTGTGATTATATTTGTAGGTTTCACATAAGACGAGTTTGTTATTGCCTCCTCGGAATGGATCCCTGTACAGGGCCACAGGTTTGAGATAAACATCTGCATTCGATCCTTCTGCTTGGTACGTACTAGAACCGTCAAAATCCCATACGGGTAATTCTGAAAGACAAGCGAACTATCATTACCACTCGGCTAAAGAAATTTAAGTGAAATATTAATGTTTCATTCAAATAATTTAATATGATCACCTAAGATATTACAAGTAACCTAAAAGAAGCTGCAGTGCAGGAAGATAATCTTAAAAGCCCTTGCATATCACGCATTAATCTTCGAAAGCTTAACCAGAAAAATGGAAAGTGAAGTGATTTTGTCATTTTTACTCATCAACAAAGGATCATTTATGCATTTTATTTTTATTATTTATTCATTCATTTATTATTTCGCTTTATTATTTATTTATTCATTTATTGTTTTATTTTATCATTTATTTATTTATTATTTTGTTTTATTTTCATTATCTATTTAGTCATTTATTATTTTATTTTATTTTTATTTATTTATTACCTATTTTATTTAGTCATTTATTTATTTATTCATTTTTTATTTATTTTGGACCAAAGAATGGTTTTTATTTTACTGGCCTATTAGTAAAGCTGCGGTCTGTGCTATGTAAGCATTGCGACAGTATAATAGATTCGCTCGATCGGTTCGTTGTGTTTGGTTAGCGAAATGCAAGATTAGATATATGTATAGAACTGCGTGCCTTTCAGCACGCATTTTAATCGTCCTAAACTTCAAAATCTGGTATTAAGTTCAAAATCTGGTATTATAAATGACTAATAATTAATGTATCAAAAAATTTCATTCAAGACTGGCTTAGCTAGAGGAGGCGGTCCGCGCCGGGCGACATTTTGAACCTTTTTGAACTTTTGCAGTTAATTCTAAAAGACAGTCTTGAAAACTCATTTCCAAATATTGTAATACTACTGGGAATTTTCTCACAATTGCTGTAAGTGTTGCTAGTTGTGAGAGGAGTTTTTCTAAATTAAAACTGATTAAGAATTACCTACATTACTATGAAATAGACCTCGCCAATGTCATCGACGATTTTGCTAACAGAAAAGCAAGAAAAATAACATTTTAGAATGTTGGAATTAAAGTTTTATTTCAAAAATAAACATAGTGTTTTCCCTACACGTCGTTTTGATTTTTTCTAGTATTATCGAGAGGGGCGACAAACTCAGGGATCGCCCCAGGCAGCAAAAGCTCTAGCAATGCCACTATCAAGAGTACAGTGATTTTGTGATTTTTACTCATCAACAAAGGACCATTTATGCGTTATTTTTCTGTGAAAAGTCACATTTATATCATATTTATATGACTTTTCACAAACTATTCGAATACAATTTTCTTCCTCATGGTAACAGTAAAAGTCAGCGCTTGTGTTCGCGTTGACTATTTCTAAATGGTTTCTAACCGTAACTTCATACATATTTAGTATAAATCAAATTCTGCAACTTATCCTGCAGTTCGTTAGCTAAAATCAAGAATCACCAGTGAGATTCGAAAATTTCGGTAACAGAAAATTATTACTATTATTATTCACTTCTGTAAATCCATTGACACTGATGACTATGCAAGAGTGGCTTTGAATGATGGAGAGATGGAAGCAGAAGATGATACCTCAGCTGATAGTGACAGTGATGACATGGACAGTCTTGGTTCTGAAGAGCCTCTTGTGGACTGTATCAATGACCTCTCAGTGATCTCTATAACATTTGTTTTCTGTTGTCTTTCACATATGTTGCTTGAAAGATTGTACATATAGATACATGTGATATTTTTTTATGATGAAGCATACAGTATGACATTTACTGTAAGAAATAAAATTCAAATAATTTTTTTTATTGTTTTTTACTTGAAATCAGGAATATCCTTTTGTTGATATCATCAAAATATGTTAGAATGTATATTTTGTCATATTTTATGGCTGTTATGTTCTTTGAATATCAAAGATATTATCCAATAATTTTTTCCCTCCTGCTCTGCTCTGTTATATATACATAATATCTATCTATATATATAATGATTTCATCCCATCTGCTGATTGCAGCTTTATAAATAGCATTTTCAAGCTGTTGGCCTGTGATATAGAATAGGTTTATACTTAAACTGTTTTGAAACTACTTAAAATCACAGCTGTCACATTTCCATGCTTTGAAAATTTGGCAGTGTACATTTCGGCTTTTCTTGCAAATGTTTCTCCAAATAGGGAAGCAGTTGTGTTACTATTAATAGCACCATTTTTTAAGGATTTTTTTAATGTTTGTAGAAAGCATATTTTGTTGTATATGCTAAAGTCCTACACACACACACACACACACACACACACACACACACACACACACACACACACACACACACACACACACACACACACACACACACACACACACACACACACACACACACACACACACACACACACACACACACACACACACACACACACACACACACACACACACACACACACACACACGTGCGCGCGCACACAAAACGTGTTATATAAACCATAAATGGTATGGTTTGTATAAATACAAGCACACATGCATGCATTTATGTATATTCACACACATACACATTAAACTCAGTATTTATGCTATAACTGTTACTATGTTTTCTTAATTTTCATGGGATTTTATTTTGTGCTCACATTTATTTTCCTATCATTTCTACTTATATACTTCCTATCAGTAAATTTTTCTTTTATGTCGCTTATTCTTTTTTTTTTCTTTTTTTTCGATTAAATATGCTGGCCTGTTTGGCCGAATGGTAAAGCGTATCTGCTCTCTAGCCAAAAGGCTTTGGGTTCGAATCCCGGCATGGGTGTCTGTGATTGTCTGTGAAAATACAAGTGGTGGGTGCAGTAGATGGCATTGTTGTAGATGATGCGGTTCGCTGTAGTTATAGAGAAGGTACCCTTCCTAGATGAGTCTTTGAACTCCCTGGAGGTGTTATAATAATAATAATAATAATAATAATAATAATAATAATAATAATAATAATAATTATTATTATTATTATTATTATATGGGTGTCTCCATGGAGTCAGAAGACTCATCGCGGGAGACCCAAACTATCAAAACAATATATATCATACCTCTTCTTGAATTCATTTACACACGAAGCACTCACAACTGAGTCAAGCAATGCATTCCATTGTTTCACCACTCTCCAAGCAAAAAATCTAGTTCACACACTCTTGTTAACCACACTTTTCCTTAATTTCCAGGGATGACCTCTTGTTCTTCCATCACTATCACACAGCTGAAATATTTCCATTGCATCAATCTTATAAAAACCTTTAAGTAATTTAAATGTTTCTATTATATCTCCTCTTCTCCGCCTATCAACCAACTTCTGTAATCCACAAGCTCTCAATCTATCAATGTAGGGAGCATTGTTTACATCACTCACCAACTTAGTCACTCTCCTCTGAGCCCTCTCCACCAATTTCTCATCTTCAAGGAATGCAGGCGAACAGACTTGAGCACATCAGTCCAAATGTGGAAGTATCAACGCCTTATAAAGAGGAATAAATACCTCTTTATCTCTGGATGCTGGTGTGTTCTTCAATAACCAAGTAATCCTATGTGCAATCTTGGACACCTTAGCAATGAATTATTGCTAAGGTGTCCAAGATAGGAAATTGAAGTTCCTCTGAACTTCAATTTCCTATCCACTAATACCCCCAAGTCCCTAGCCTCATTAATCTCTTGGAGTACCGTTTCATCAATGTGGTACACAGATGGAAATCTTTTAACCCCAAAATGCATAACTTTACACTTCTCCAGATTGAACTGACATCCATTACTCTTTGTCCATTTTAAATCTCCCTTCAAGTCAGTTCCTATATCATTTATGTACAAATTAAACAATAATGGCCCAAGCACAGAGTCCTGAGGCACACCACTAATCACCTGCTTCATCCTGGACTTTGCTCCTCCATACACTACTTTCTGGTATCTCTCCATAAGCCAATCTCTTATCCATAATACAAGTTTAGTATCCATCCCCATTTGTTCTTATTTGCGCAACAGTATTCCATGGGGTATCCTGTCAAAAGTCTTTGCAAAATCCAGAAGCATTCCTGTGTAGCATTCCCCTTATCCAACTCAGATGTCACTCTATTATAAAAAGTTAATAAATTGCTAAGGCAGGACCGACCTTTAACAAAACCATGTTGGCCCTTATAAAGAATCATATTCTGATCCACCCAATCCTGAATTCTGACCTTAAGCAACTTTTCCAGTACTTTTACCACCACTCCCGAGATGGTAATTGGTCTGTAATTTACAACCGCAGTCTTGGAGCCTCCTTTATGCAAAGGAACTACATTGCCTTCCTTCCACTTCCTAGGGACCATACCAGAGTTCAAACTCAAGTTAAATAACCAAGTAAGAGGAGTTGACAATTCCCTTGGACATTCATGTAACACCCGAGCTGATATTCCATCTAAACCAAGAGCTGTGTTTGGTTTAAATTCTGCAATATTCTAAGTACCCCTGTTTCATTAACTCGAATTCTCACATCAGTATTGCTACAGGTACAGAGATATCCTCACTTAGGTGATAGACTTTTGAAAAGTGTTCACTCAATAACTCTACTATTACATCTGATTTGGTCACCTCAATACCATCGGCACCCACTAAGGTTACCCTTCCAAAGTCATTCTTCCTTTTATTTGCCACGTAGCGAAAGAACTCTTTGGAATCACCCCTGATCCCGTTAGCTAAGGTCTTCTCATAATCGGATTTTGCTTTTCTTAGTATGCTAGTAACCTTTCTAGCCTGAGCTTTGTACTGCTCATGAGGGTACTGATCACATTTCTCCTTGATACAAAATTAATAACGGAAAACTCACGTACAAAGATTATTTAATAGTATAATTTTCGCCTGTATGTCACAGGCATCTTCAGTACATTTTAAGCTCAAATTACACAATAACTGACAATTCCAAAAAGCGCCACTTAAGTAGCTGGTGTAAGATAACTAAAAAGGTCAATAAATTTCCTAACCAAAAAAAAAAAAAAAATGTATACAATAAAAGGTTAGGAAAGATTAGCTGATTTATAAAGTACTATATCCCATAAAGGGGATAGACGTAAGCCGTCGGATCCGTTTAAGTTAGGAGAATGAAGTAAAGTTTCACATGTTTCTTTATAAAGGCGTTGCATGATGAACCGACTTTTGCGAAGGACTCTTGTCTTTCTCCAATGAACTCTATGTCTAGTGAAGATGGCATGTTCTGCAAGTCCAGACTTTTCAGGTTTAAAGTACTTAATATAAGATTGGTGTTCTTCTAGCTGAATAGAGGCAGATCTTCTTGTTTGTCCGAAATATAATCCACAAGAGCACGGAATCTGGTAGACACTTGGATAATTAAGGTGTGGAAGCTTGTCCTTAGGAGAAGAGAGAAGTGGAGATTTTTCTAAACGGTCGAAAGACAACAAAAATATTTAGTGGTTTTAAAACTTTTGCTATACGTTCACTAATCACTAATACATAAGGGATAGGAATGCGCGTTATTTCTTCTGTATTTGATGAGGAAGACATATTAAAACTACTCAAAGCTCTTTTAATGAAGCAATCCTTATAACCATTAGATAGAAAGGAAGAAGTTATATATTGCAGTTCTTTCTGTAAAAGATCGTTTGAAGAACAAAAGGAGCGGGCCTGATGAACCAGTGTTTTAATAGTTCCTACCTTTTGACTGGGCCAGTGTTTTAATAGTTCCTACCTTTTGACTGGGATGGTGATAAGATTCAGTATGGATATAATGGCCTGTATGAGTCTTCTTTCTATAGACTGAGAAATGTAGGTTACCATCTGGTTGACGAAGAATTAGAAGATCTAAAAAGGCTAACTGCTTATTTGATTCTACTTCTGGGGTAAACTGGATCCCAGGATGAAGTGCGTTTAAACTAGTGAGAAACTGTTGAAGTTCATCAGAAGAGCCATTCCATACAGCAAAAATGTCATCGACATATCTGAAACAATGAGTAGGTCTGGGAGAAATGTTGTCAAAGATACGTTGTTCAAAATGTTCCATAAAGTAATTGGAGATAGCAGGAGAACGAGGATTGCCCATTGCTGTTCCTTCAATGTGTTGATACAACTTATTTTTAAAGGGAAAATAACCAGAATGTATTACAAAATCAAATAATTTTACAATGTCTAAAGGAAATTCCTGTTGCAATAATTCAATGCTTTCAGAAAGAGACACATTTGTAAATAAAGAAACAACATCTAAACTGATCATGATATCAGAAACGTCCAAATGAAGATCTGAAATTTTATTTTTGAAATCCAAAGTATTTTTTATATAAGTATCAGTTCTTCTAATTGAATAGGAGAGTAAATTTGATAAAAATTTTGAGATTTTGTAAGTGGGGCAACCTATAAAATCTACCACTGGTCTCAACGGAATGCTTGGTTTATGAACTTTCGGAAGACCATACAATCTAGGTGGACGACCGAAGAAGGTTTGAAGTTTTTTCTTTTGATCTTCATTCCATGTAGATACATCATCTATAAGAGAATTAAGTCTCTTCAATTGACTCCCGGTAGGATCCGATGTAAGAGGCCTATAAGTTGAATAGTCGCGAAGTAATAGAGACATTTTTCTCTCATATTCCTTTCTATCTTGAATCACTACCGCCTTCCTTTTGTCAGCTTTCGTGATACTTAAATTATGGGTGTTCTTCAGTGATTTCAATGCTTTAAACTCAGAGTAAGAAAGATTAGGACGAGGAGGCTTGGCATTAAAAAGACCTTTCTCCTTGTAAATTCTCCATAACATTTTCTTTTTTTTTTTTGTAGATCAAGCCTGATAATACTACTCATCCATAATCCATTAATAAACAGTAAATCATATATATCATTTTAATTCATTTTATTAATTTTTATTGAAAAATTACAATGTGTGCGAGCGTGTTGCGTGTAATATTACATAGTAAATTTACGCATTAACGAATGGCGCTTTTACAGAACCTGAAGCTAAATTGTACTCGATATTAATCGTTCAACGATCGGGTTTTAAAATATACCTCAAAATAACACGTTTAAAAGCACAAAACTAAAATGATTATTTCATGTATATTTTTCTAATTTAATAATTTATTACCGTAACTTAATAATTTTTTCAATTACAAACCGCGTTAGGTTCAAATGACTTGCAAATCGTAAAAATCCGTTGACGGTGCGCCATATTGTGGCCTCTTACGTAAGTGAATATAAGTGATGCTTGTAAGCTATTTTTTTAATGTTGAAAACAATTAGAAGTTTTCTAAACTGAAAGAATTACAATACCAGGTTTGATAGATGTAGTTTAAAATTGCAGATATTTTTTAATAATTATTAATATACATGTAGAGCATATGTCATTAAAATAGTGCATAATCCAAGTAGAAATGCGCTCGTTTACTACTTTGGAAAGAAATTGTTGACTATACATATTGCTTTAAGTACGTACAAGTTAGGCGGAGAGAAAGGAAAATATCTTCTGGATGGATCAGTATTAGAGCTTTCATATTATAGTCTGCAAAAATATCAGCTACGTCTGAACGCACTGATAATTGATGAAAATTTTAAAAACTTAGTCAATAAAAATCTCGAATAGCCTTAATAGGGAAGGTTGATATTGAATCAAATGTTGCAGATTAATGAGATGCATCGTTGCAACACTTTATTAAAAGCTGTATATAATTTTATAGAAAATACTATAGTGAACTCACCCTTTGGATCTTTAGGAATGAAGTTGAGAGTTCTGGTCTTTGATCTTAGGTATTCACCTGTACCATCAATCCAGACATACATGCACTGAACTTTGTCTTCAGGCTGAGGTAGGCTAAGGAATCGAAGTAAAGTTTTTTTGTCAAGAAGTGTTGGACTGCGAGCCATGATCTAAACGGAAAATAGTTTCATCAGTAATATCCGCTTGAATTAAAAAATGTTGAAAATATATTTATGGAAGTATAATGAGAAATTCTTATAAAACTTAAGACATAATTTAACCAAATGCAGTTGTGATAATTTCTTACTTTGTAATAAATTTGTTAACTTCGTTAAGAAATTTATTACAAATTTAAAATATGTCCAAGTTGATTTACCTCGGAACATTTTTGGCTGTTTACAAGTAATTACATTACAGCAGGATATGTTAGGGTGGGTTAGCAAATGTTGCTGCTTTTTTTTCGTACTTTTGGGACAGCAGGCCACGATGAAACATGTGGCTCAAAAAAACATTTTATTCAAGGAAGAGAAAGAGAGAGACAGCATGAACACAACCCCTGTTTAACTTCAAGAAAACATTCCTGCCACTTTTGCATATTAAATTGGGTCATGAAAAAGCTTTGATAAAGAACTGAAAAAAAAAAAAAGGATTTGCATAGCAGTACTTAATTGCATGGATTTCAAAAATTTCACATTACGAATGGAACGAGAATGTATTTGTTGGATCCCAAATTAAGAAACTATTACAAGATGAAGATTTCCAAAATATCACCAAAATAGAGCTAGAAGCCTGAAAATCATTCACAGATATTGTTGAAGGGTTTGAGGTAACAGCAAAGCTAAAAAAAAAAAAAAAAATGTAAATAACTAATTGTTGATTTATAATAAAAGTGCCTACAAGATAGGGATCAGAATGTTACTGAAGATTTATTTTCTTCATTCTTGACTAGAGTTCTTTCCTGAATGCTTTTGTACAGTGTATGACAAAGAGGTAGTAGGATTTCTTCTCCCGAAATTTCGGGTTTTTTCATCACACATACAGAGACGAATCAGCTAAGAAAACACAGCCATTTACAGACAAAAGATACTGTTGTTGTGGCGGCAGATGGCGCTGTATGTTGATGGTAGTAATGTCGTTGTATAGTTAATTATTATTATTATTATTTGACACCCCCAGGGAGTCCAAAGACTCATCGAGGGAGGATACCTGCTCTACAACTCTGTCTCCACCTCAATTCCCCAACTGAGCGCAACTACACCAGCGCCATCTATCGCAGACTACCACCACCACTGTTTTTTTTTCCACAGACAATCACAAACATCCATGCCCACAGCGGGATTCGAACCCGCAGCCTTTGGCTGGAAAGCGGATACGCTAACCACTCGACCAGCCAGGCCGGCAAAATAGTTGGAGGATGAAATAGGGGAGGCGTTGAGTTGCGTGTAGTGAAGCAGTGTGTCCTCCCATGATGCGTTTTTGGACACGTTGCGTAATAATAATAATAATAATAATAACAGTTCCGACAGGACATCATGATAATGGAGTAACGATACCAGGAAAAATAGAATTTGCTATGATGGAAGACTACTGTTAATGTTAGTTTCACTGCAGAGAGAGAGATAGAAGCGAAGATGCATACAAGAGAAAACTGACTTTTTTAAAAAATATAGGTGTATTTTTCACATTTTTTTAAAAACTTACTTATTGTAAATATAGCAAAATATGCATAAGAATAATAATAGTAATCCGAGGTATTTCTAAGTACACCGATTATTTCTTGTTAGCACAGTGGCGTAGCTAGGGAGTGAAAAGTGCCGCTCGGCCTTTTCACATGAGACACACTTTTATTTTTAGACGATTATTTTATTTATATTAACTTAGTAATTTTTATTACTTAATTAATAATTAGTTTTTTAACAACTATACATACAACTAAAATAAACATAAACATAGTGTTTTAATTTATTTCCCTATACGTCGTTTTGACTTTTTGTAGTATTTTTGGTGTGTATTGAGAGGGGCGACAAACTCAGAAACCTCTCCTGGCGACAAAAGCTCTAACTACGCCACTGCGTAACCATAATTTTTAGATAAAGTGATTAGTATTATGTCTAAACATATCTTTTGAAGTGTAAATTGCGTATGTTCTACTTACTGGTTTGCCTTGGTTCCGGGATTGTAAACCTGAGTTTATGGAAGGAAAAACTCATCACTTTTGGATGAGACTAGCTAACTTACCCTTTAGTTAAAGCCATGATAAATGTTTGCTTCCTAAACGGGATTCGAACTCAGGTCTTTCCAGTTGAAGTGTTTTGCCAAAACTAACTGAGCTACAGAGGTGCTAAGTAAAATTGGTTTGAATTTTGGCTGGTATATTCATTTTACAAAATCAAGTATTTTTTTCCCCTAGTTGACAGTTATGCTTTTTTTTTTTTTTTTTCGTTGAACAATACTTGGTCAATTAGATATATTTCACACAAATTCTTCAGTCTAAAATACACACAATTTTGTGATCATCTTCTCCCAAAATCGTCGTTGAACATTAAGGGAGTATTTGATCCAATTATAATTTATTATTTTACTATTTTATTATTTATATATATATATATATATATATATATATATATATATATATATATATATATATATATATATATATATATATATATATATATATATATATATATATATATATATATTATATATATATGTGTGTGTGTGTGTGTGTGTGTATTTTAAAAACATATATATATATATATATATCTGACCTTGTTTTATCTCATTAGTACACAAATCACATCGTGTAGAGTAGAAATTCCTCTTCCGCATTCTCGGTGTTCACTTTTTTATGTATTTTTTATTTGATTGTCGTGATGCGAATTATGTTTAATTAAACTTCTGCAAATTGACTTCCATTCTGCTTAATTATGGTTATTTATTGACTTCTATGAACCGAATAGGATGTTGCAAGTAAATAAAAGGGATTGTAGAATAAGTAAAGATGGGGGGGGGGGGATCGAAAAATTTAATTCGAATAAATGACTAACAAGAATTATACCACGTGTGAAAATCAGCAATGAGCATTTTACATCAGTGATGTACTTGCAGTTGTGCAGTAGCGTTAGCATAATTGTATTATTTGGTGTCAGATAACGAATTCTCTGTCATCCATTGTCTGCACTTACAACAACAACAACAATAATAATAACATATGCTTTTAAGTTTAAACTTGTTGATGACTGAGGCTGAGGAATGTCTTGCGTGCAAAATTTAAGCGAACACGGGTTGATTAGCTTATACGGCAAGGAGTTGGTCGTCACACCTTACCTCAAAACACTTCGTTTTTTTGTGTTTATTTGCAGAAATTAAACTGTAATATAACTGTACTTGCTGAATTTTTAATCATTATTAGTTTGAATTTGCAAATTTTATTTGTAACTGACTAAAAAGATAATTCATTCAACAATATGGTGCTGCATTATAGCTCGTGTTCTTTCTTTCTTTCTTTTTTTTCCTCTTTTTTTTTATATGGGATCTACGAAACGTTGGAAAACTGTAGTATATTAGTTCTGTGAATGGGCTGCATTTTCTCCCTTTTACTTTTATTTATTTTTTAAAATATTTTTACATAACCAGGAACCTGGTTCAGAGGACAAACATGGGCACCGCTTATTGATCGCCTCCGATAAGCTAGCGGCGGTTTCATACCGAGTGATGAATGCGTAGAGAGCGAGTACGCCAATCCGTCGGGGGGAGTGTGTGTGTGTGTGTGTGTGTGTGTGTATGTGTCATTCCAATCCATGATGGTTGAAAACTATAGCACATTTTAGTGCCGTAGTTGACTAAGGTTAAGATAATCCAGTCTGGCATCGGTCGATGAAAATCATCTACAACTAAGACTTTCATAAACATTTCAAACACACCCTGGATTCGATCTCACAGCCTGTTGCTTGAGGAATGGAGACCTTATCGCTAGACCAACTGAGCTGTCTAACGAGTTTTGGCTTTTCACGTGACTGTCTATTTTATGTGTAGCTTGGTGACGTTTATCAATATCGCGTAGTGCAAAGTAGGAAGATCCGCAAGTATCTCAGAAAAGTGAGGAATTCAACCTCTCCTTGTAGTTCTCAAATTGATCTGAGCGTGTATAGTGAACAATTACTAGCTCGAATTTAAATTAAGAGACAGATACTTGTAAAAGCCTTCTCTGAATAAGTAATGACCAATTAAATAATAAAGTAATAAATTAAATAAATGACAAAATAATGAATAAAATAAAATAAATAAAAAAGGAATGATAATGGATGCATAATTCATGGTCAATTTCACAGCTGCATTGATAGAAGTAAGACCGTTATAGATTTAAGTATAGTCGCGCACGACATTGACCTTCTAATCCTTTTCCAGCAAGTTCCAGAGTTTGATCTTTGGCGCTGACATCATTGTAATAGTAGAACACTTTCAATTACGAATTAATCAATATGAAAAGAAGATCACAATAACTCGGTCAGCGGATACGCTCTCCAATCAAAAGGCTGCGGGATCGAATCCTACCATGGGCATGGATGTTTGTGATTGTCTGTGAAAATATTAGTGGTGGTGGTGGACAGTAGATGGCATTGTTGTAGATGATGGCAGTTACGGTTCATTGTACTTGGTGGAGACAGAGAGATGTAGAGCTGGTGCTCTCCCTTGATGGGTCTTCGGACTTCCTGGAGGTGTTACGTAATAATAATAATAATAATAATAATAATAATAATAATAATAATAATATCAACAATTTTGCTCCAAATTAACCTGCACTCCAATGGTGTCATACCTTATTACTCCTGTTTTGTAGGGCGCTCTTAACCTAGATCTTGATTTTCCTCTATGTTTTATGCCTGCCATCTTAGCATCAAACACTTGTTTTGCTAATCTTTCATCTTATATTTTATGACTACACTACTCGTATCTCATCAGCTCTAGTATCTTAAATGCCAAGTTCCCTTTTAATACATTCATTTTTAATATGATTCTGCCATTGGTGCCATCTGTTCACCCCTGTAGTTTTTCTCAGAACTTTCATATCTGTTGTCTCCGGTTTTCGATCAAGTGTTTTATTTCTAACCCATTGCTACACCCTGATAACCAAGAATGTAAAAATTTCAGTTATCATGGTGTAACAAGAAAATAAAAATATAAAATCCTATGTAAGTAGTTAATACAAGGTATTTAAAGACAGAAAATATGCTTGGATCCAAGAAAATAATTCTAGCAGAAATTGTTTGTTTAACCAAATAATAAAAAAAGAGAATCTTATTACAAAAAAGGATATGAAAAAAATAGGTTAAGTAAGACAAAGAACATTAGAGATAAGAATTTGTATGTGAGAGGCTAGTTTAACACTTGGAAAAGGAGATTAAAATATTCAAGTAAATTCTAAAAATGGGATTAATTTAGTATAGAGGCTAGCTTAAAACAAATGACGATCACTCAAGGTCAATTCCCGAAGTGAGACGTTGTCGCGTGCAAGGAACCGCAGCATGTTTTGGCAGAAAAACACGACTTTAATTGGTGAGTGAGATCGACTCCATTAGGGGAAGAAGAAAAGAATTTGAAGAAGGTGCCAATAGGTTCCATGCAGATAAAAGGGTTAGGAGCTCCCACCCCCACGAGGCTTTTTTTTCCTGAGAGTTTCTTCACGAAATCTTCGTATAGGTAACACGCGGTTTTCCTGAGTGACGGCGTAGGAGTTATCTCTGTCCGACACAACAAGGAAACAAAGTGTGCGGGAATTCAATTCTGTGTCCCTATTGCAAGAGACGAGGAACGCCGTATAGTTACAAGAAGGAAGAAATTGTCTATGTATCTCATCATCCAGTACTCGTATCGAGGGAAAGAAAAGCCATACAGAAGTCCGTGCCCACGTGATGAGTTCCATAGTGATAGAGTAGAAGATCCTGTGTGTGTCCTTAATTCAAGCAAAAGGTATAGATCGTGAAAACCAGGGTTCATCCTAGAAAGGTACTGTAAAATCTTGTATCAATTGAAATCGCATATAGTTGCAATCATTGTTAATTACTGGACAGTCGAAGATATACTAGGACTTTAGTACAAATCAGAGTAGAATGAGAGTAAACTAGTTTATATTATTTGATAAGCATCATGTGCTAGAGATTTATGTATGCGCATGGTATTTCATATGAGAGTATCTTAAAGGTCAAATGTATGTATGGGCATAGCGAAAGGATAGTTTAACCTATATTGTTTTGTTTTGTGAGTTAGATAAGGTAAACTGAAAATAAGCATTAATGCCCATGGTATTATAGCAATATAGAGCATTCTGACTAGTATAAGGTTAAGTAAAGTGGTAATCTGTTCCAGGATTTATATGTGTATATTTATATGTATAAAGTCTGATATGATGGCATGATTGCAAATTCCCATATAGGATTTTTCCCTAATACTTGTAATTTGCTTGTGCAAATTTGTAATTTTATTCTTAGTATTGAATTGTGTTTTATATAATAGAAATTGAATTGTACCATGTTTAAGATCTTAAATAAACTTTTGTTCATTAATAATACAGTTGTCTGAAATTGCTGCCTAATGCACCACTTGAAAAAACGTACGAATCTAATCATGCGGGAAATTTATGTGTTAAGTTATGAGATAAAGGGTCACGACTGCTTGATAGTTTCACACTCAGACATATTTTTGTAATTGCTCCTTGTTTTCGAATTATATATCTTAAACTAAATGTCCTGAAAGGCGCAGTATAATATAAATATTAGGGACACTAAGGGGAGAAAAAGCTATATTCGAATTTTGCAATATTTCGTGCGATTCACTTGAAAGGATAAAGGAAAGTTTAATAATAGTAGATAGGGACACAACACCATCTCTCAGATCCATACTGGCTTTGCTTATTTTATTATCTGTTTTCATATTTAATTCGCTAACTAAACTAAAATCGTGCCTAAATAACCGAAATATTTTACCAGTTCTATACGTTCTCCATTAAGAATGCAATTTGAATTTTTCCATGTTCTTACCTGATTCATGTCAGATTTATGCCAGCTGTTAATTCAATTTAGTTAAGGAATTCACAGACTTGTATTTGCTTTGTTTTGGAGTATAACATCATCTGCATAAAGAGCTGAGTTTAATTTCTCCGATTTTGATATGAGGTGTAATGTTACTTTTTTTTTTTTTTGATAATGTGATCCATGTAGATAATGAATAAGAGCAGATATAGCGTGAATCATTCTCTTCCACCTGCTTTTACATCGAACACCATCTTCTTGTACATCCTTGAATTCTGACTGCTGACTTACAACTTAAATATAGACACTGTGCACTACTCAATATAGTGTTCTTTACACCAATTATTGCAACATTTCTAAAATCTTTTCTCTTGGCAGCTTGTAGTGTGTTTTTTCCAGATCTACAAAACTTAAAAACAGATCCTTGTTATATTCCATGATTTCTCAACAATTTTTATAAAGTGAAAATCTGATTCTGACAGCCTTTGTTTGGCCTGAATCCAGTTTGTTCTTCCTCTAAGTTTCTCTTATCCAAATTTTTCTCGAATATGGGTTTCTCAAATTTTCTCGAATCCAAATTTTTCTCCAATGCATACATTTTATCTAGAACACTTAATATAGAAATTCCTCTGTAATTCTCATTGCTTTTTTCCCTTTTATAGTTGGGAATTAATAGATCTACTCCAGTCGCCCAGAATTCGACCTTTTGACCAGACTGTTACCATTACTTTCTTCTAGATTTTTACAAAACATTTTTGTGTGTTTGTGATTCGTTATTATTATTATTATTATTATTAATCCCACATATGAGAGGCAGTAGGGCCCACAGCAATTAAATGCCTTGTGTAAGCTGCTTTTCTGCTTTCTTTATGTCACCTGCCTTCTGTAATGGCTTGAAACGTTTCCACATTCCTCCTTAGTAGAACCTTTTGTGGGCCATAGGCACAAATTTCACCATCCACTTCCATGTTTTGAAATATGCTTACATAACTACCTGAAATTGCCTGCAATCAAGGTTTATCTTAATGTTTATGTTGAAAGCTATCACTATTCCGTCATTTTTCTGATCGCTCTTTCTCGAATATAGCATAGAATACACACACACACACACACACACACACACACACACACACACACACACACACACTGGGGGGAGGGGGAGCTGTTAAAATTTATAGCTTATGGCCATAGCAACCTTAAATCCTGCCCGGTGAAGATGGTGCTTGTCTTTAATTCTGCCTACATTGAGTTTTTCACTGTTCGCCGTTCGCCTGGTTCTTGACGAAAACAACGGAGGTGTTTTTAACCGGCGACTCACCCTAGCCGGTATGACACTTCATGGTGTATACCATAAATGCTTGTTTCTGGTTTAAGCGAATACAGAATACAATTTAGTTGTCTAAGTGCCGCATTGCCAACCCATTCTCATTCATTTCTTCAATCCATTCTTTGCATTTCTTAAAAACTATGTAGAAGGCTCCTAATAAAATTAACATATCATAGTTTTGATCCTTTAGCGATCCTTCTTAATTAAATTTTAAAATAAACTTCTTAATTTTCCAAAAGATAATTGAAATTAAAGATAATTTATAATTTCACACTATGATATAATGTATAACTTTCAGCTTTTAACATACTTATTTATCCCTCACAGCCTTAGAACTGTGTGCCCATTCTAGAAACGGCCATATATTTCTAAATATATGGCCGTTTTATGGAATTAATGAAATGACAACCAACAGATCGTTTAACTGTTCCATTGTTTAAAACAGTTCAGTATCTAGCAGTTCATTTCAAAACTTCATTTTCTTTGATTACTAGTTTTCTTGTATTGCAATCAAAGAAAATTGGCAATAAAATTCACACAGATAGAAAAAAAAAACATACTGATTCATTTAAAGTATTTATTAAAAGATATCAACGTTTTACTATTAATAAGTAGTTAACATATGTAGCAAAATTATATTAACCGTAGCGCAATTAGTGGGAAAAGATGAGGGCATTTCGACTGATGTTAGCCAGTTTCGTACGGATTTCTCTCTCCTTCCCGCAAGGCAGTAAACAGGAAGAGGACACACATTGACATACATAACAGACCTGGAGATAAGAATTAATCGCCCTATCTAGCAACCATTAGGTTTATAAAAACCAAGTTTACTTCTGCTTTTTTTTTTTTAATGTGGTTACCACCCACGAAAGGTTATTACTAAACCTATAGTACAATCGTACCGTGGGTGGGGCATGATTTTTTTGTCAATTTTATGTATTTTTTTGTAATTTTTTTAATTTTTATTTTTTATATGGTCTGGGGGAGGAGAACCTAGTGGAAAAGATGAGGGGCTGTCTTTAGAAACATTTTCATTGCTTCCTCTCCTTTTTTCATTTAATAAGGTTTATAAATAATATAATTATTTATAAACCTTATTACATTGGTTTATAAATAATAAGTATTTTATTTATATAAAATAACATATTAATAAATTAATACATTTTAGAGATAAGTATTAATATGTATGAAGAAGTCGAATGCATAAACTTTCATATTTCGAATAACATTATAACTGAGGCTAATTAGATATAATTTAAAATGTATTATTCTGCTCACTGTGTCTTTGAAATCTAGGAGGCTCATAACTTACCGCCTGACATAGTGCTGAGGTTAATGAGCATAACCGGAATAGTAATTAATAATAAATCTGCATTAAAATAGCATTTTGTTTTAAATTTCATCATGTTGAAAATATTGATGATCATCAGCATGTAAATGGTTAACACGGATTGAAAATAATTTCCACAACTTTTGTTATATAAAACTGCGTCAGAAATGTCTACTATTTATAGTTTCATCGTCATCATCAACAGTTTTTTGTAACCACTGCTGGACGAATACATGACTCATTATTTAACCGATATTGTACCTCCCTGCTCAACAAATGGTAATAATATCCTTTCATCTCATCATCCCATCTTTGGATTGGTGGACCTGATCTTTGTGGTCAGTTTTTCGTGTCCTTGTAACGTGCTATTTATAGTAATTAATTTTTACACTTATAGTTTGGAAATTAAGTTTTCGGATTCCTACTTGAATGCACTCTGGAAAATGAATATTTTAAATCAAATATGTATTTATTTTAAATGACATTTATGAAGAAAGTCAAAGAGATGTTGAAAAGCAAACACTATACATGTCACTAAGCGCAAATTATGCGATTGAAGTTATATGGATATCATTTCGCGTTGTCCTAGATTGGAAAATACTCAAATCCTTTATTGTTATTTTTGTTTGTTGGAAGTAAAAAGTCGAGTTTTCGTTAGGTGGGAATACTTCGACATCTTAATATTGGACCGATTTAACTGGAGAAGTCGATAATGTTCATTTTGGAGATAGGTGAAGGTGAAAGGAATTAATGTTAAAGTAGCCACTGAGTGTATAATTTTATAATAAGCAACATTCTTTAGATTAGCTAAATGTTAATATTCCTTGAGTGAATTTCAATGACAGTCTTACTGTAATTTATTATCAGGCACTGTGGAAATTAGGCCAGCCATATGAAAGTTGTTATTTGGTAGGTGTAAATTATTTGCAAATCTTTGTAAGCAGTTGATTATAATGTAAATAAGCTCATATGTGTAGAATGGACCTACCGGGAGTCTGGACGCCACGCAGGTAATAATCAAGGTCATGATAAAAATAGTTTTTTTTTTTTTTTAATTTATTTTTGCAGAGTCCAAACAACTTCCTCTATTTGAAAATAGTTTTGCATTATACCATACAATTCATTACATTAAAAACTCTCCACGTCTGGTTAGTCTTATTTGTTTTGGATATAAGATCTCAAGGTCTCAACGTAGGATACTGTATTGTATTGTATTGTATGTGGTAGTTCATAGGCTGAAAAAGTTATTTCCACATGTATTATAACTAAGATGAAAAGCCAAACTGCTATTTTTTTCTGGTGAGGTTGATAAGTTGTGTGTTTTTACATTATGAGAATATATCAAGAATAGTGAGGAAGCTTGCTCCACCTTTGCAACGAGTTGCCTTGGTGTGGCACTACCAAGTGGTCACTTACGCTTGGATCTGCCGACAGTTCGTCGGCATGAAACGTTCAGATCGTAGTTTTCGATCTTAGTTTCGCTTACTGGCTGAAAAACAATAAGGGATTTTTATCCCTTTAACTTATTTCCACATGTGTTTGATGTAGCGTTGTATTTAAACCGAAGCTCGAGACTTTCCACATTTCTCTCTCTCTCGATAAAACAAAATATCCACAAAATGATTTTAACTTGCAGATCTAATTAGGTCTTAATCGATCATCCTTAGGCACTCCTATATCCAAACGGATGATGGACTTGATAGTTTAAGTATTAAAGTTGCTAACTCCTGAGGGTGCATACTGCAAATATGCGTTATAAATTAGTGCACCTTCAGCAAGTAGTTTTTACTAAATTTAGTGGTTTTGAATTTACTCTCAAACTAATGGTTTAGCGGCTGGATAAACCTAAACATCCGTACAGTTTGGGCCTAGACACTGTCCACTTTTGATTGACGTTTGAACTCCTCATGTGTGATGAGTTAATTTCATCCCAAAGCGCAAGTTCATTGCCGTGTGTATTGTTAGTTTCATTATATCTGTGAATCATGAAGAAACTATAATTATGTAGTATTTATGATGCTTTAAAACAATGCATCAAAAATCTTGAAGAAAGATATTAATAAAGAGAAGAAGGTTATTGTCTAAAGAATTCTTTGCGCTGCGATGAGTTAAAGAAGCGATATCCAAAGTTTATCCTACCTGGTTGCAGCTGCAGTGATCATTAATCACTAAGATACCTGTTGCCACCAAATCCACACTAAACTTCAAATTAGCACATTAGCTGGAATACTGTTACATACAGAACTCACTTTACGAACTCAAGCACAATTTATGTGTTTATTATTTTTCTACTTTAATTGATTTTCGAAATACGCTACCCAAACACACCTAGTGTTAAACCATTGTTCCTGAAATAGAAGTCAACAAAGATGCCATGTTTAATCCGACAGTAGAGCGAGAAGGCAGTTGAATGAAGGTAAAACGAAAGAGGAAAAAAATCGGGAAGTTGTCAAGGTTGAGGCCGAATTACTTTGGAATATGGCCAATTAAGGGGATAAAAATAACAGAACATGCGGTTTCTTTAGGATTCTTTCTGTATTTGCAGAATATTTTTAAACTTCCATACGAATGTGTTTAATTTTACCAGTCATGAACATAGATGAATTAATACATAAGTAATCACAATAAAATTAACAGAAATCATTTGACTTTGAGAAGTACGATATTCTTATTGCATTAGAATATCACTATTTATTTATAGTCGAAACATTGTAAGTCTGCTATATACCACAATCAAATGAAATTTTTTTGATTTCAGTGAACAATCTCAGAATCTATTGATGCTTTACCAGGTTTTTCGAAGACTGTTGTAGCACTCGGATTATAATTTTCAGTTTACATTGTGCTTATTATGACGACTCTTGATGAGAAGTTACTCAAGTATAGATTCCACACCTATCTGGTGTTACGCTGAGAACAAAACTTTTTCTTTTAATTATCAAATGTTTCAGAAGAAAACCACAATGAAAGTCACCGCAGGAAATATATTAGTATAATAATTAATACAAACAGTCCCCAAGAACCGATCCGCAGGTGAAATGAATATCCAAACAATAGCATTTTCACAAATAATAAATTTGTATGATACGGATTTGCCTGCGAACATACTCTTGATGGCTTGGACCCATCAGTTATCAGTTCTGTATTCCACAGCTGAAAACTGTTCTGTATTCCACTGGAAATAACATATATCCTAACTAGACATTGAACCGAACGATACAATAAGGATTATCACCGAAATGCTAGCGATCTGTCATAATCATCGGCTGTGCCAGAATTATACACGCTCTATCTATTTTACATGATTACGATACTTCCCCCTCCATCCTTGTTTGAACGACTTTTTAAGTAGAGAAAACTTCAATAACACAGCAAATCTTCTTCTGGAATTGAATGATTTAAAAAATCGGGGTGGGATGAGTCTGATGTCTCAACAGATTTCTTGTTACACGATGATCCTAATGAAAGAATGCATAGTTTCGAACTTGACCACGTTCGACTGCTTCAGAACAGCCTGCTGTAGATGTGTCTACCTGTACCACAAATCTGACGACTGCTCCATGTCATTGTTGCTGAAGTGAACCGCAAACAATTGCCCACCTAAATGATTTTGTTGCCTATGGTTTCTAGGTGAATTGACCAAGCTACATGAAGTGAAGGACGATTGATTCTTCAACTCATATTGGGCGGCCTAATTTGTGACATGTGGACATATTTCTTACTGTTCATAATTTCACTGTCGTGTAGACACCAAATTCCCATTTAGTATCACACAATTAAATATGTGAATCATTGTCTTGTCTTAAGCTTTTCACGAACCATTGAGGTTCTTTAGCTGTGGACTTCACAACCGCTACCGTCTCGAGGAGAAAGGTGGTCGGACCTATGCCTGCCGGTGTGTCCTATGTCTGTAGATGCGTGTGTTCACCGGACCGGTTTGCCTGTTCTGGGGGACGAAAAACCCGAGTTTCCGGGTGAAAAAATCCCTACCTCCGCATGAGACCGGCTAACTCATCTTTAGTCCAAAGAGACCAGATGAAGAACCTCTATCTGGACTTTAGTTGGACGGGAAAATCGAACCCAGGTCTTTCCGACAAAAGGGCTTCATGTCTATACTGACCGAGCTCTTGTGTGATTCATTATTGTACACAATAATAATAATAATAGGGAAAAAAAGCCATTTAAAAAAAAAATAATTCGAGGAAAGGGGAGAGGAACAGTACCGAAATCACAGATGCTCATACACACTATTTCAGTGACATCTTTTTTTTCTTATTTAGGAATATAAATAACAGGACCGCTGTTGAGCTATATGCCACTCCTAGATCTGCAGTGGTTGCCGCTCTTAAATTCAAGAAAATATGTAAAATTAAAAAAAAAATAAACGTGTTTTTCAATAGTTAAAGACAATTTTGCTGCCCTCCAAACTACGGCATTGCCGTAGTTGTGACCGACTTAGTAGGTTCCTACTACCCTGATAAATAATTATGCGCTATAAGCTGCAGTGAAGTTTTCATTTTAGGGTCATTATATAATTTGCGGTATTTATATATATTTAAAAGTATTGATTTTTATTGTACATTTTATTTTAAATTATTAATTGTATTATACAACATTTTAAAAATAATATTTGGAATAGGAAATTAGTTATTTGTTTATGCCAGGCATGCCTAACATACGGCCCACTGATACTTTTCAAAGCGGTCCGCCAATTTATATTGAAATTCATAATTTTCTGAATAAATTTTCAATACATTTTTACAGATAAAATCAGTATTGTCTTGAAGGGAAAAAAAATAGCGAAAAAAAAAAAAAACGCACAACACAACATTTAACAAATAACTAAAAAAGTACCCGAATAGAACAAAATAAAATCATACCTTTCTTCTCTTTGAATCATAGACATACACTGCTCCCACTAATCCATTATTTTAGAAAACATGTTTTTCTGTTGTTCACTAATCAGTTGGCTTATACACTTTGCGTTCCGGTAGTTCTACACGCAATGTGTTGTTTAATATCATTGAGAGCGGAAGAAGTGTTTATGAAAAGTATTTTTCATAAACACTTCTAAGAATATGAATATACAGTTATTTATATAATAAATAAATTACATAAAAAATGGAAAAATGCTGGATATCCCTACAGGGAGTGTTTTTACGAGAAACGGAATGACTTTTATTTTCTATTCCTCAGAAAAACTATGGTCGAGTAACACATCACTAGGCTTCTCTCTCTCTCCTTGACCACTTCCCATATATGGCATTAATGAGCTATATGGTTCTGCTACCATTCGTTCATGAAACTGAACAGTATTTGAATCTCATCTCAAATAATTATTAATGAATTTTAATTGTACAGGAGGAGACAGCATTGTCCTCTCACTACCCTCCATAATTTGGGAGAGTTAATACAATAGGTATCGCTAATTACAACACTACGGAGATAAATTCGTTATCCCAAATGCATGAACTGTATTTCATAATCCGAAGAATCTGAAACAGACAACAAAAGAACTGGTAGTTCTTAAAGTGACAACACTCCAAGCATAAGCGAGAACTCGACATTTTTTGGATACTGATGCACACCACTAGATAGTATAAGCGTATAATTAGTACAAGCGAAAGAAAGGAAACTTTCAGGACATTTTTCAAAAGCTTTGATTCTGCAAAATGAAAACCAAAACCTTTCCTAGCTCATATTCTTTAGCGAAATAAGCGGTGAGCTTTTTTTACCTTGTATACTGCTATAACCTTTGATATGGCGCAGTATGACCTTTGCTGGACACCATTAATATCATAAAATCTTCATCATTATAGCTTATAGGATTACTTCGTTATTGTAAAACACATTGACAAGCAGAGATAAAGAGGTTATTATATCCCTTTATAAAGTCTTGGTACAGTCCTATCTGGAGTATTGTATACAAATCTGATCACCTGGCTTTGTTAGAGATGTGGAAGAGGCGAAACAGATCCAGAAGCGAGTGATCATGATGGTTGCGCGTCTATGGGATGTTCCAAATGATGACAGATCGAAGATTATGGGTTAGAGAGGCTGGTTGATAGGTGAATAAGGGGGGGATATGATGTATATGTAAGTTGCTTAGGGGGATTTTATAAACTTGATACGGAGGAAATTTTTTAGTACATGACTACTGTGTGAAAAACTTGGGGTTATTCCTTGAAATTAAGTAAGAGCGTAATTAGCAAGAGCATGAGGACCATATTTTTTGCTTGAAGAGTGGTGAATGAGTGTAGTGGATTGCCAAAATCAGTTGTGAGAGCTTTGTCGGTGGGTGAGTTCACGAGAACAGGTATTGTGCAAATGATGGTTAGTAGTCCTACGATGAGTCTAGGGGACTCCATGGAGGTGGTCATTAATAATAATCATAATAAACTTTGTATGCTTAGCATCTGCATAGTTACTTTCCCCCAAACTCATTGAGGATTGGTTATATACATCATCCAGTAACTCTGGTATAAAATATTTCAAGCACAATTAATGAGTAGAAGAATATTGCGTGTAATCTCACTTTTTTATATCTTGCATTTACATTCTAAACTGTTGGATGTCATTTCCTTGTTAAGATTTGAAGAAAGACGTAATGGCTAGAGTGGCATAGTGGGATAACTAACAATTATAAGATTTGCTCAGAATATTTCTCTGATATTTTAACATGCGCAAATATAGGAGAATAAACTTAATTACTGTAATATTACAAATTTCTAGATCCATGAGTATATCTTAGGCAGTTGTACTATCCTTCCAAGAGATTATAAAATATCGTTAGTCCTATAATAATGCCACTAGTCATAGCTAACTAGAGAAATACGAAGCATTCTTCTCTTGCGACTTATTCGTTATTACAATTGCATACCAAAATGTTTTTGTATTTGGGACAATAGTGTAGACATATATTTATTATCATGTCTTAGCATTTTGCATAATTTAGGTGCCTTCGATATTTTTAATAAAATATTCTCAAAATATTTTATTTAAAACTCCAAACTTTCTCAGTATTCGTTCAGCCTTAATGAATATTGAAAAAACAACAACGGTGAAATGGGCATGGAACAGTGGCGGCTTGTACATAAACACTGCGACACTCCCAAGGAAAAATGACAAATTTAATTTTTTTTGTGTTTATAAATAATAACAATGCTTACAACATTATATAAATGCAATACAACATGTTAAAGGTTACAGCTTATGTTTCGACATTGATTGAATAGTTAATAATTGGAATTGTTCGATTAACGCTTTAGATTACGAAACAAATGCACTGCGATCTAACGCAGTGTCGGAATTATCACGTTCGGTCAGTTCCAGCTAGACTCGCCGATATTCGTTTGCACTTGTCGCCGCACGTAACACTGCCCGTTGACAGTGTCGCTACAGATAAATTATATGCTTGCGTGCGTTATTTCTGTGAGATACGAAACTTTTATTATTGGTGTGTGTTCGTGGCGAGGGTGAAATATTTTTGATAAATCTTATTTTATGCTGTTAAAATAACATATCATTATTTATTACAAGGCTGAATTATGACGAGTGTAACTGTTGAAAATACGAAAAGAATTATATTTTCTTAATTATCGTTACACGAAACAAATGCACCGCGATCTAATGCAGTGTAGGAATGGCGAATCGGCACTTCCCGTTGAGCAGTGTCTCTACAGATATATTTTATACGAGCGCGCGTTATTTCTGTGTACGAAACTTTTATTATTGATGTGTGTTCGTAGTGAGGGTGAAATATTTTTAATAAAGCAATTTTTGTAATATGTAAATTTACTTATTAATATTGGTTACTGATTAGGAAAAAATGAATTATTTTTTTCTTATTTTGTATGTGCAGCACCCCCACTTAAAATTTTCATCGGTCGCTACTGGCATGGACTGAAATCAAACGGCGCATTCTTCAAAATACGATGTTTAGCGACACATAAAGATGTGAGAAAATTTACGAGAGTGGTCTGAAAAGTTCTCAGCCTAACAATGAAAAAACGAATTTATAATTTCAAAATTATTTTTATTTTTCAACATAATCTCCCTTAAGACTAATACATTTATTCAGCAATGCTCCAGCGCCATTACCCCGTCTCTGCAGTGGTTCTCAGTAAGATTCTCAAAATACCCCTCTACAGTTGCAATCACCTCTTGATTCGAAGAGTTTTAGTTTGGGGAAAGAGATAGAAGTCAGAGGGAGCCTAATCTGGGGGAACAGGGCGGATGTTCCAACAATTCATAGTGCAGATCCCATAATTTTTCCATTGCCAAAACACCTTTGTGTGCAGGTGCATTGTCCTGATGAAAGATGATTTTTTCTTCTGCAAACTGGGTCTTTTCTCACGAATGTTTTCGTCTAGTCTGGTTAAAAAATCGGAATAATATTCCCAGGTTATTATTTTACCCTTTTCAAGATAATTAATAAACAAAATGCCTTTAGCATCCCAAAACACCGATGCCATGACCTTTCCTGCTGATGGAACCGACTTTGTCTTCTTTGGCGTTGAACAACCGGCTTCTCTCCACTGTTTTGGATACTGTTTGGATTCTGGTGTGTAATGGTGAATCCAAGTCTCATCCATAGTAATAAATCGACGCACACAATCTGTTTTATTTTTGTTAAAACGCTCCAAGCACTGTTTCAGAGATTTTCATGCGAGTGCGTTTTTGATCTGCTGTGAGCAAGCGCGGCATCCATCTTGCGCAAAGCTTTTTCATTTGTAATTCTTCATGTAAAATATATCCTACACTTTCTTTTGAAATGCCTATAGGCTTAGCAATTTCACGCACTTTAACTCGCCGGTTTTCCAATACCATACTGTGCACTTGGTCAATGATTTCTGGTGTTATTACGCTCTTTGGACGTCCTTCACGCGGATCATCTTCAAGGCTGGTACAACCACGTTTAAACTCTGCAGCCCATTTCTTAATTGTCGAAAACGAAGGAGAAGAGTGACCATAAACTTTTGTGAACTTCGAATGAATTTCTTTTTAAACCTTCTTTTACAAAGAATTTTATAACCGCACGATACTCAATTTTATCCATTTCAAGGGATAAACAACACTTTTGCTTCAGATATCTGTATAAAACAGACTACTTGATAGAATGACTTGCAGTTGCACATGGATGCTTATGACAGATGTAACTTAGAAAAAAAAAAAAATCGTGCCGACAGTGTTACTATCAATGGTTGAGGCCAAGAACTTTTCAGACCACCCTCGTACTTAGATGTACACGATAAAAGAAAGTTAAGAAGCTGTAACGTCTTTTTTAAGGAAAAAAGAATTCTAAAAACGTCTTGGTGCATACGACATATAATCAACTTCATTAATTGTTGTACAAGATTTAAGCAACCGTAGTTACGTTTTTTTTTTTTTTTTTTTTTTTTCCCCTCAGCTTGCTTTCATGTAATGCGATCGGTTGTTTCAGCCTCCGTAGCTCAGTGCTTGATTCCCGTCCATGACGTGAGGAACCTTTATCTGGTCCCTTTGACTAAAGGTGAGTTAGCCGGTCTCATACAGAAGTAAAGGGTATATTCACCCGGAAAACCGGACTGTGAACACACACGGATCTACAGTCAAAAAATACATACTAAATCCCTCATTAGGAGGACTCGACCAGTCCTAATTGACGGATGAGGAAATTGGGAGGAATCCCACATAATAACAATCGGTTGTTTGGTAGTCTGCTATGAACATCCAAACGCGCTTTCATTTCAGCGAATAAAGAGATAAAGAGATGTACGGAGTGATAATTCGGTATTTCTCAGTCCGTCCGTTCAAAAGCTTCGTACATTGCTCCTCAATACAATACACAAAGTAGCAGCTTAGATCGCTGATAGAGCTTCCACTTGGAACAGCATGTTGAAGAATATCTCCAGAATAAAAATGTTGCTATGCAATCAAACTACTAACCATACCAGTATTTTCTACATACGACACACAATCTGATTATGTATTAAGAATTTATTTACGCAGCGTTTATCACTACTTTTTTCTTAAATCATCTTATAAAGTCTTCGTATGATTATACTTAATGAAAATTTTTTTATTTATTTTTGCATTAAAAAGATCGCAATTTAATTTTATTTATAATAAACGAATGAATAGCGATGGCCTTGTGCTAATATGCTGAAACGAAGTTCAGCATGAAGTACATCTCTAATTAGTCAATAATAATGTGTGTTCTGCTTCTTCGGCCATGAACGCAGTATGACCGATCAAATTCCGTTATGGGTTTATTCGCAAGATAGCGGGCGCCACTCGTGAGCTATGTTCTGTTGATCAGTGATTTCTGACCTTAAGCTACAAAACCTTAACTAAATCCATGAAACAGCAAAATCGCTCAATTGCGCAACAAATGTTGCCATACAAGTAGTAGATAGAATTGCTCATTAAGTTTGCAAGATCCTCAGGGTTTTTGTACAATTTTTTTTTTTTTTTTTTTTTTTTTTTGAGGGGATGTAGCCAGTTTAAACATATTTATTTTTCAACAGGGATTCGAGATCCTGCAAAATTCTTTTAGTGATTGCATTCAGGTGAAATCATTCAATTAACGTATCACACACGCACAAAAAAGAAAAAAAATCTTTATAGGAACAGGACCACGCCATTATATAAATTTCATAAGTTATTTGTTGCGAATAAGCCCCTTTTAAGGCAGACCTTCCAATTGCAAGTTAATGATGAATTTAGAATTAAGATTTAAAGAAAAAGGACAACAGCCCTAGAACCCCTTGGAAATATGTAATACCACTACTACTAATAATAGTGAAGACAACACAGCGGATAATGGGAATGATGCAGAGGACATTGACTTGTAGAAGTAAGGATGTTATGGTTCCTTTGTATAAGGCTTTGATCAGGCCACATATGGATTACTGTGCACAGTCACCTGGTTTTCAAAAAGATGAAATTGCGTTGGAAAAAGTTCAGAGGCGATTGACTAAGGTGGTTTCTGGTCTCTGGAATGTAGAGTATGAAGACAGATTGACAAAATGCAATTTGCAGAAATTGGTGGATAGAAGGAGGAGGGGGGAATATGATCGAGACATATAAGCTGTTAAGAGGTTATTACCAGATTAATGTCGGGGAGATTTTGCACAGAACGGACGAGGATAGCAGGAGAACAAGAGGTCATTCCTGGAAGCTGTATAAGGAGGGTGTGAGCAAGGGAGTGAGGAGCAGGTTTTTTTTTAAATGGAGAGTAGTGAGTGATTGGAATGCTTTGCCCGAGAGTGTAGTGTGTGCAGAGACAGTGAATATATTTAAGGCACAGTATGATAAACTGTGTGTATAACAGTGGACCTCTCACGATGAGTCTTTGACTCCATGTAGGTTTTTTATAATAATAATAATAATAATAATAAATACACAGCAATAATACCATTTCTTATGAATGTAGTAAGTCACTCAAATATAACTCTTACCTTTGAAATTTTTCTTGCCATCCTCCACGTGAATTTTGTGTGTTTGTCAACGTGTTTCATATTAGTCTACAACGTTGATCAATATCACGCAACAGTAACGGCTAAAATAATAATAATAACCTACAGTACAGTATTTGCTCATTGCTTTCACCTTTCAGCTATGGACGTTTATACTGTATATATATATAAAATTCTCAAACCTTGGTGGAAAATTAATTTAGGCGCATGCAACACTGGTAATTCTGACAATCCTGTGTTGCAAGTATGTACTCACACTAGTTATTATTATCCTCCAAGTCTTATTCGCCACGTTTATTTATTTTTTGTATCTTCCGCCCGTACAGTAGGCAGGATAATTTTTATTTAGTATGGTAGATGGCGTATAGTACCGTTCTGTGTTAATGTAGGATTAAGTAGTGGAGATGGTGAGAAGTTACCCTCCCCCAAGGAGTACCAGGACTCATCCCATGATGAGTCCTGGTAATCCTTGGAGGTGTCAAGTGATAACAATAATAATTTTATATTTTTCATCATCATCTTATACCCTCTTTTACCTTGCGGTGTCGAGGGTCCATTGATCGTCGGACCTCACTCCGTTTACAGGATAAGGTGGTCAGCCTTATACCCGGGTGTATCCCATGGCCTGTAGTGTTGAGTTCTCAAGGCCAGTTTGCCTGCTTTGCGGGATGAAAACCCCCAGAATAAACTGGGGAAAAAACCCTGCTGTCCACGCCCAAGACTGGCTAACTTGGCTATGGCTGAGGAAGATCCTTCAGCTCCTCACGTCACCGACGGGAATCGAACCTAGGACACTCCTTCCCCAGGCATATGGTTGCGAAGCGCACAGCCACTAGGCTAACCGCGCGGACTTTATTTTTGTAAATTTTAAATTTTTTATTTTTTAAAAGTCCCAAACTTTGCTCTAGAAACCAAGACCAAATGTGGAACTTTATCGAGCCACTTCAGGCTTCCAATAAGCGGGATGGCGCGCGCACGCACGCACACACACACACGCACACACACACACACACACACACACACACACACACACACACACACACACACACACACACACACACACAAAGGCGATGAAATTCGCATTCTGCCTAAAGACTCGCAAACATAATGTCCACGGCTGGATTCTAATCAGCAAACGTTGGTTGGAAAGCGGATATGTTAATTACTCGGCAAACCAGGCCAGCACTCTTGTACTTTTTTTAAAAAAAGCTGAATAAATACTTAAATATAAAGAGCCAATAGGCCTCATTTCGGCGATATAAACATTATTTAAATTAAGGGGGTATTAATTCCACATGTTTAAAAACCGAATAAGAAACTCAAAGATTGGAATCAGAGAGTTTCATGCCGAATATAGTAAACTATAAAAGTATCGGCGATTACTAGCGTGAGCTAATGCAAGTAATCCTAGTAAGTAGTACAATCTCGGGCAACTCGCAGCAAAGGTGGTGAAGTTCTAATCGCTATTCTTGGTATTTTCCATAATGTAAAAAAAAAAACACATTTCCTAGGAAATGTATGCTGTTATTACATTATAGTGGGAGGTCACTACCCAGACCGGTTTCAGCCTTACATTACGGAAAATTCCAAGAATAGCGATCAGAACTTCACCACTTTTGCTGCGAGTTGCTCGAGATTGTACTACGTACTAGGATTACTTGCATTAGCTCACGCTAGTAATCGCCGATACTTTTATAGTTTACTATATTCGGCATGAAACTCTCTGATTTCTATCTTTGAGTTTCTTATTCGGTTTTAAAACAATGTGGGATTAATATCCCCTTAATCTGAATAAATATAATTTACACTCAAGCTCGCACACGCGCATGGTACTAATTACAAATCGTTAGTCACTTTTCACTAGCCAATCGACTGTATTTTACCCGAAGTAATATTAGAAATTAATTATGCCTTATTTTCTGAAAATATTATAACTTTTTTTTTTTTTGCGAGACATCAAATTGTTGTTAAAATCCTGGATAATTTAGGAAAAGTGGAACACTTGGGAATCCTATTTAAAATAACATTTTCATCCACTAAAATTAATAATCTTTATGAAAATGTTAAAAGTATTGTTTCCTGAATTCATTTGCTGTTACTTTGCTATAAATTATAAGACGTCATACATTTTCCTATCTTTCTATGAGTCCTCCTGTCTTTCCATCTTAAAACGCTGTTCGTCGGATGGAAATTTAGCAAATGAAGTCATGTGCTTTTATTTTTTATTTTATTTTTTGATTCCATGGCGGTTTGGTGATAATAAATGTCGAACTAACCTATTATCAGCAGAAACAATTTTAATAGTACCATATCACTGAACTTCGAAACTGAGCCATAATGCTGGTGTTATCTTCAAAATCCATCTTACCTTTTTAAGCAATAAACAATGAAAATGAATGCCAAAGAAATCATAACACTACTAATTAAAATACGAATATATCCATATAATGAATAATAGTGTGTGTGAGAAAATGAGCCAAGGATTTTAACACAGCTGTCACGCTTCACACAGTCGGCATTTATCTACAACAGATAATTAATATTTTTTTTCGCGGGTGGGGTGGGGGAGAAGCGGGGGAACACTTTTCTGATCCCAGAGTTTATTTTGCTTAAGTATATCCCCCCCCCATATGCAAATCCAACTCAAAAGTTGTAAATCTCTAATACATTAGTACTAGGTAGGTGGATCACTTTTTTTTTCTTCTTCTTCACTTTTTCAAGTCACTCTAAGTCTCCATCTTTATAATTACCTGTGACAAATTTGAGTCAGCGAAAGATCGCTTTCGACGTTAAATAAAATTATTTCAATTATTAGCGGAAATTAAATTTCACTTTTCCCTTAACATAATAGGAGCAATCTCATGTACGGTCAAGTAACTTGTAAAATACACGTAATCAATGTTCTAATGGGGTGGTTAATCTTATCTGCATTATCAAGGTCGGTTTGTCTGTTTTACGAGATGAAAACTTTGTTATATGGAGATAGTTTTCCTTTAAAACTATCTCCATATTTTTAATTGAAAATACCTTTATGAAGATTTTTCGTCCAAGATGGATTCGAACCCGGTTTTTTCTAACTAATGACCATCGGATACCCACATGGAATTCTTCCCTTTCAGAAATTTAATCCGAATTAATTTAATAAATATTTCACACTTTAAAAAGAGGCCGATATTTGAATATGTGATTTGAACAGTTTCACAAAACAGAATTCCATTGGGAAAAAAAAGTAATTTTTTTCAACTGTCGAATTTAATAATAATATTAATAATAATCTCGTGTTAAAATTATAACCAAACAGGTCATATAACAATTTACATTTATTTAAACCAGTTTCCTAGTAACGCATTTTGCTGAGTTTTCCTTTAGCTTCTACATCACATGAACAACGACATCTGTTTTTGTTTTTAAATTTTCTCTCTCTCTTTCTTAAAACTATTTTGTAATACGTCTTACGTATTACAAAACCAGCATTCTTAAAACGTTGCGTAATAACTTGCTGCTAAGATGTTTTTATTCATATATTATTTCATAATTACCCATAGAAAGTGGATATGCCTGCTGGCCATTCGTTAATTTGTTTTCCTGGTCTTAGCCAAGAGCAAGAAATTAAACTCAAGTGGAAATTCCTGTTTTGTATTTTTTTTTTTTTTTTTTTTTTTTTTTTTTTTTTTTTTAAGCACTTCAAGTTGCATTGAGCAACTTTGTGTGTTGCGAGTTGTTTACGAATGCAAAATCTGTTCAAGTAAAACGGAAGAATAACGGGTTATTTATGCCCAAATTATGACTTACGTCATGACATACAAGTCAAAATATAAACTGCTTTTCATGAATTCAGTGGCGAATATATTTGGATAAGTCCGCACATTTTGAACCTACATCTGTTGTATGGCTTATCAATTTGAAGCGACCTTCATGCACTTTATTGATAAATAATGCAGAAACAGACGATTATCACCAGCTCACTTTTAAAGATATTAGAAGCTACTTAGTCTAGAGGTATAAAATCGCAAGTTGAATTTTCGTATTACCATTGAGATAAATTCGAAACTAAGCATCTCTTTCATATTTGTCATGCAATTGAAAATGTTGGAAAGGGCTATTTTATGTATCACAATATCAGATATTACTTTCGATGCTTTTTGTCGAACTACTGAAATGATGGTAAACATTTGATAACTCGTAAACACACGCCATCTTGACTATGTTATGCATACAGCAGTACGATCCTCAATGCTGTTATATATATATATATATATATATATATTTCACCCCCCCCCATTTTGTAGACGAGCACTTTGATCTAATATTTTATTCATATTGTTATCCTGTCTCTTACAAATGACTTATTTCTTGAACTCAGCTGCCTTTACATTTCATTCCTGAACTCCAAAATAAATCTTCCAAATAAACAAATATCCATCCTCCCTTTTTTAACCATTTTGTTTTATGAAAATAATACTTTGGAAACTGACATAGCATAACGAATACACACATAAAGATGGATATTTTCTCATAATATTCATCTTTATATAAATAGGAAAACGATACAGAAAAAAAAACCGCAATATATACTGCTTTCAATCTAAAAGATAACTAAACTCAAATTATAGGTTGCATTTTAAACAGTTCATGGTGCTTTTGTTCTTTTTTCCATTATTCCCCACATATCTGTTGAACTGAAAATAACGAAGCGGAAAAAAAATCTTGGTAATGTGAATTTGCAAAAATATATATGTGGATATATTTTTCTGCATCTCTCCCAAAATATGTATACTTGTCCTCTTTTTCTATCGTAGAGTTGGCAAACCTGTTCTCCCCTCCCCCTCTTCCCGACTTTTTTCGGGAACTGTTATGTTCCCATGTTTTCAAAAGTATTGAGTAATACAGAGTCTAGGCGAATGATTGCATACATATTTTGGACACCTTTGGCCCGAAACATATCACAATCTATACGGCATACTTTCCGCCAATTGTAAGATTCATTGCGTCAGAGAAATGCTTGTCCAGGTTTCAAAGTCCAGTTCTACGCTGCCTATGGTGATAAGTATTAACGTTTTTGATCTTGGGAATAATATAGACCACTGATGATTAAGATCCAATGAAACCCTTAGGCACTTTGGTGCTCCTAGAATTTGTGATGCTATTTAAAAACAAAGGCCTACGATATACAGAAAAAATGTTTCATTCATAAAATAATGTTATCTTCTCTTTTTTAAAAGACAGCACGAAACTAGCATTTATTTCTCATCTTGTAATTCGTTTTTTTTTGTTTTGTTTTGTTCATTAAGTGTACTTTTTGCTTTTAATTCTGTATATCATTCAACTTAAAAAGCTGTGGCCTCAAGCAAGCGCTTATATGTTAATCTGATACAGGTGCAAACTGTGATCAACCATGAAATCTCTGGTCTTCGTTACCGCTACCGTAATTCCAGACAAAACCAATAAATAGCCTTGCTGATGCAATATCCTTCATGCAGTAAACATGTTTACTAGTCTTTTGTCATGTTTTGTATTGGGGCAAGCAATCGCTATTATCTTAAATTCGAACTCCGTTAATCCCTGATCTTAGTTGCCGCACCATAACCCTAAACCAGGGCAGTGATCCTATACGTATACCGATACCGATAGAAAGTTTTTTAACTTGGGTATATTATGTATTCAAGATACCAAGTAATTTTTTATAAACTTGGTTTTTAATCCTATTTCGCAAGTGAGCAAACAGACAAGTAAGTCAAGTTTGCGCCTGCATGTAGTGCAAGTCTGAGGCAACTCATGGTAGTGCTACTGTAGGCAACTCGTGGTAAAGGTGGATTAAGCTCTGATCATTTTCCTTAGTATTTTTCCTTTAATGTAAAACACATCCCCCTGCGGAGATGTATGATGCTATGCATTAAAGGCAATGGTCACTACCCATACCGGTTTCGACCTTTATTGAGGTCTCGTCAGTGGCCTCAGAGTGGCATGGTAGTGCCACTCTAGGCAACTCGTGGTAAAGGTGGATTAAGTTCTGATCACTTTCCTTAGTAGTTTTCCCTTAATGCATAGCATCATACATCTCCGCAAGGGGATGTGCTTTACATTAAGGGAAAAATACTAAGGAAAATGATCAGAACTTAATCCACCTTTACCACGAGTTGCCTCAGACTTGCACTACGTGCAGGCGCAAACTTGACTTACTTGTCTGTTTGCTCACTTGGGAAATTGGATTAAAAACCAAGTTTATATAAAATTACTTGGTATCTTGAATACGTATACTGACATTTCGTTATGTGTTATATTGTGGCCATCACCTTTCCGTTAAACTCGAACTCCGTTGAGAATGAACATTTGCAAATAAACTATTAGGACTATTCAGAAAACATGTATTATCTATGATCAAGTTACTCGGAACTTACATAAATACAGAACCATGGCTGATTTATGTACTCTCAAGGGCCACTTTTCTTTCATTCAAATGGCACCAGAAATAAACATTGGAAAGTAGAAAAGAGATTATTACTGAAATGAAGCAGGGGTTAAACATTTTACATGATACATTTTCATTTTTACAATGTAAAATATTTATTATGATGATGAATATTATTATTCAGTGCACCTTCTAAAGTTTTAGGACTCATCATGGACAGTTACATCACAGAGACAAAAAAAAAAAAAAAGAAAGAAAGAAAAAGCAATAAATGCCCTATTTTGTTTTGCTAAACAAGAATACTATGTAATACATACATAAAACAAAGACACCAGGAAAACGATCAGGATCTACGATACTGTTGCGGAACTTGAAACGTAATGCTTCACTCTCTAAGAAAAATGCAATACCCTGACAAATAATGTTTATTATATTTTTAAATGATAATTCCGCTCAATAGTACATTAGAACATTATATTAGAATTTACAACAGCATTAACCTAATCAACTCATTTTGTAGAATACTTATTTTATATGCTTCGTATAAGCTGTAACCTGCCTTACAAACTAAAATTCTCTCTAATCCTGATAAGAATGATACTACGAATGATCGCAATCGTTTAATTAAGATTTGATAGTAAGTGCTGAAAATAGTATCCAAATTACAATAGAAAGAAATTAATTAGTAATGTAATCTAGCAGAAGCCCTTCGAGGGTATTTAAAATGATTCTAGAAATAAAATAAAATAAAATACAAGCTTGAAGAATTTGACTCATTCCTCTCTGAGCAGTACTCGTTTGCTGCTCACATAAGAAATACGTTCTATGAATCTCCAGGACTTTTACATGTGGACATCATAACATATCAACCACACAGTACGATAAATTATATAAATGAAACTAATATTATGTATGTACTCTGATTCCTCTTTTTTATTTATTTTTATTTTTTTATTTTATCTCACTTCTGGTTTATCAATCTCTGGTATAATAGGGTTTTTCCCTTCCTGGAAGAAATTCAGTTTTTTTTTTTTTTTTTTTTTTTTTTTTTTTTTTAAACTACCATATGAAACATTGCCACGATTACACATATAATACTTATATGGAACACCATGTGGGATTTTTTGCCTATTCTTTTCTGGGTAGTGAACTACTTGCGATAGCGAAAGGTAGAGAGCAAATACTTAAAAAAAAAAAAAAAAATAGAAATAGAAATCATGTACAAGGAAAGTTTACATCACATTTTAGCGCCGTAAGTGCGCTAGATAACTGAGACTACTGCTTTAGAGACTAAACACGAAACTTTTTCGAGCCACTGCCTCCAATAGGAAGATAATGATAAAATCACCAAGCGACCCATGACCACAGAGGGATTGAAACTTACAGCTGTTGGTTGAAGAAGTCAGTACCATCGATTAACCGATTTCCATTTTTGGTAATCGTTAATCGATCTTCAAAATAAAAGTTATAGATAAAAGACTGCCCGTCACGGAATGAAAATATATATTAAGTATATTTTCTGATTTTTTTTTTTTATTTGATAAACTTCATCTACTGTGTAAATCGTAACGAATAATTTTGACTTCTTATCGGCAATTAAATAAGCATCAGACTGTAGTATGTGATCTATCTAATGTTACTCATCTTTTGTAACGTTATCTTCAGAGGCCAGTTGTGGACTAACAGAAATGCGACAAAAGAAACAGCAATTCGCAGTTACCAATCGATTAACCTAGGATGTACACCTTCGGGTGAAGTTTATAATATGCTCGCACTGTGTCACCGTCATCATGATCGCCAGTGGCTGTTTTGCACTTTTCTTCAGCTCCTCCAAATTTTTTATTTTTTTAATTTAATGGATGCTAATCAGATACATTACAGAATATTAAAGGTTATGAAAATGCACTGATCTCAATTTTTTTTTCTTTTTTTTTTTCCAGTGAGGATATCGAAGGATATCTTGCTAAAGTTACCTCACATGTTAAGAAAGTATTTGAACTCTGTACCGCCTGATAACATAATTGTATAACAGCATAACGTTGCATCTCAGCTTATGATATTGAGTGGTCTTCTCAGTTCAAATTTTAATGGATTAACATAGGGGATGGAGGGAAAGCACTTTTTGCCCTAGGCAAAAATAATTTGCCTAGGACCAAACGTTCTTCAGAAATGCTAACCGTCAGAAGAAAATAAGTCTATTGAGCAAAAATTTGTAAAAATAGTTGATTTGGTTGAGATCAGATGCAGACTTCCTTATGTAAATGAATTCATGCCATTCCTGTATCATTCGCTATAACTTCAGGAATTTACCTTAGAGCAAATTTGTCCCATAACGATCTGCCTAACAACCAACAATGTGTATCACACATTGCCACCATCTTAAGATGGTGCTTTCTAAAACTATTAGATCCCCCCCCCCACCCCAGGAGAGGTTTGCATCAATGCGAAATAATGCCAAAATAACAACTTAACCCCACATCACAAATCACAATACCATGTATATATCAACAGTACAACTGAAAGAAATAATTCTCAGAGCTTTACAAAATATCACACAATATATGTGAGAACTATAAATCGTTTTTGGTGGGGGTCATTCAGTGTACGTAGAAGTGCCCTCTGGAATGTTTTGTTTGATATGCTTTGTATCATTTTCAAGACTGTCATTATTCTATAAAACGTTTTCAGTACTTCACCCTCATTCTTAATACATCTTGGGTTTAAAGGGACTTTTGGAACAAACTGTACATCTCATGTTCACAGAGGACTTCTCAAACATGTATTCCTGAATAATTCAAAAATTAAACAGATATTTTGAATTAATTCGTAACATGTGATATATTTTTATTAACTGTCTGTTTCTATATCGTAATAATAAATCTTCGTATTTATTCATTTATTAATACGCATTAGGTAAATAAAATATTTAATACGAAAATTATTTATTAAAATAATGCAAAGAATAATCCAAAAGCAATGATAAATATTCCGGATAAAGGCGGTACCACCATAAAGTGTGAAACCATTGTCCTAAAATATGAATTATAATAGATGAAAGGTAAAACAATTAAATTTACTTATTTTGCACTTCCTGGTTAAAAATGAGCGTAATTATTTTCTCAGCCTCTTTATATGACCTTAAGAAATAAAATCTATTCAAGACTAAAGGAAGGTGCTTGCTTGCCATGAGAGAGAGAGAGTTGTGTATCCGGATTGGTAAACAAGATCTGTTTCCTTGTTATTCAGAACTACAATAAGTTGTTGTTCAGTGACAACTTGTAATACGATGCTAATTGGAAGAGCATACCAGTGTTTGTTAATAGAGAAGAGACAGTGCTCTACGAATGGTGGATGTCTATCTTGTTAGTACCGATTTTAAACGTTTTAAATAGGAGAGGGCGTTACAAATAAGTTTTGAAATTATTTGACATCCAACTTTAAAATCTGATTATGGCAGTAATTCTTTCTGTTACTATCACGAATATGGTAACCAGATCACTACTTTTATTGAAACATATTGATCTAATTAATTTTGTCTGCTGGTGATTTCTAAGGTCTTAGCCCCTTCCATTACCTCCCTCCCCGTTACTAATCTCATATACTGGCCCCCGAAACCGAATAATTCCATTCAAATGCATTAATAATCACTGATCTGACATATAAAAAAAATAAAAAAATAGAAAGAAAACAAAAGATACTAACCTTTCTTTATAAGCTCTTCTTTAAACAATCACTGTTGTCACCCTTTGTAGGTACTTTTGTTTCTGCTACTACCGTATGCTGCACCGCCACTTAAGAGAATCTATTCCGGTCTTGTGAGCGTTTTATATGACTGCCAAGTGTTTCTCGGAGAAACACAAACGACCAAGTGCGACGATGGTTTGCTATTGGATCTTATGAGAAACTCAATCGCAACTACTGGAAAGCTTCCAATGAACATCACGGAGGCGGGGTGTCTCCTTTGACACCCAACAGCAATGATGACGTCGTAACAATAATTGAAAGTGGATCAGTTGCGCAGGAGCTAATCGAATAGTGGCAGAAGCAATAAATGACACGTGCCACACGTCAACACATCGGGAAGTTTGTTCTCTTAGTTGTTCGCACATATAAAAAATGGTAACGAAACTCAACTCGATTCAATATTATTATTAATCCAAGTCACATGACAACCAAGTGTGTAAATTTGTTTCATGAATTTCCCTTAGGCAGTTGACAGTTTTATTCACTTTAGGAAAACCTGATAAGTCCAATAGATCAACAAGTAAATGCCATTAGATAAGAGGCAAAGTGAATTAAAAATTACGATAGCAAAAACATTTCTGGGTAGTAGCTTGAATTTTCTCTTTATTTTGTACGCTAGAAACTTTGCCCTGAATCAAATTGCACTTTCCAAGCATAAGATAAAGAGATTCTAGGAACTTGACACAGTAATATAATCAATACTTCAAGCCAATGTTCCTCAAACATTTGCGGCTAGTTTGTTATTTTTTAAATGTAATCTAAGGATTTTAATTATATATAGCGAGCAATCATGATATGCTTATTTTAATAAATCATCTGTATGTGTGAGTGCCTAATGAAGGAAGGAAACAATAGAGTACACAGGTATATATTTATGTAAATACTATTAATTTCATCCGCATTACAAAGGACTTTTAAAATTGCCTCTGAGTACCCGTGAACAGAATCTATTCACTCTAAACAATGAATCACTGTATACTGTAGCAGAACATTTCTTATATTCCCAGGTTTAAAATCTTTAAGTGCTTTATAATATAAATGTAAGAATATTTTATATGCTATTTTTTAAATGTGTAGAAAATCAGTTTATACGTGTATTTCTACTTTGCTTGCTCTTCTGTGCATTTTTTCCCCTTCTCGATCAATAGTAATTTCGGGTAGTGTATCAGCACCCGATATTTTTCGTGGAGTACCCGCATACTGGTATCAGCACTCGTTGCAATTCCTAATATACAACAAAGTTGAAGGGGCAACTTTCTATAAAATTTTAAAAGTTTCCAAAAGTTTTATCTGGAAGTCGTATAAAGCTCGATTCTATGTGGTAGGCATAGAATGAAATGAATACTGGTGAAGAAGGTAACGTTTCTATTCGAAGAAATCACAATCAGATACGTACATTGTTATATTGACAGGCTTTTGAAAGTTTGTATGTCTTTGACCCGATTTTGTTTTAGACGAAAGCATGTGGCGTAGATTCCCAAAAATTATTTTATAAAAGGTCTTCAAAAAGTGACTGGTGGTTAACACGTTTTAATGCATTGTATTTTTGTCATAATTATTCTCGCTGTACATTATGGAAATAACGATTTAAAGCAAAAATGAAAGCTATAGTGATATAGATTTGAAGAAAAGCATAAAAGTTCCAAAAATGTTCATCTCTGGGATCACGGAAAACTTGCATCGTTCTCTTTCTGATAAGAGCAGATTTTGAAATCAACCAATCAAAGTTCGCATTGTATAATAGTGCACAGCTGGTACACGCAGTCAACATATTTGTGCTGGGACGGAATGTTAAGTATGCATCCTCCAATCCCAACTGAAAATAACATCTTAGTTTTTAATTTTATTTTAGAAATTATTTCTTAAAGAAAATTATATTAAAACATTAATACCAAACATATTTTTTTAAAACATTCGTTGTTTTACTATCATCATTATCAGCCATTGTCGATCCACTGCTGGATGAAGGCCTTTCCAAGATTACTCCAAAACTGTCTGTCCATGGCTCTCCTTTCTCATGTCACTCCTGCGAATCTGATATCATCAATCCACCGTGATTTAGGTCGGCGTCGTGGTCGTTTTACCTCTCGTGGAATCCAATCTACTTCTTCTTTTGTCCATCGTTGATCTTCTCTTCGAGCAATATGCCTAGCCCATTGCCACTTCAGATGTTTCACTCTTCCTATGATGTCAGAGAGTTTGGTTTGATTTCTTATCCATGTATTCCTTTTGTGATCCAATCTTGTGATACCAAGCATACTTATTTCCATACTAAATTGTGTTGTTCTTAATTTTTGAATTTCCTTTGCATTCAGTGTCCGTGTTTCACAGCCATATGTCAGTTTTCCTATATGTTTCACTATATTTTTCTATAAATCGCGCTGTGGGTTTTCCTATATTTGCTACTTTCTAGTTAAGGCATTGAATGTAAAACCTTTTCGGGTAGGTCCATTCAGTAAGGAAATATATACTGCTAAATATTTAGAACATTTTTGTATCGTATATGCTGTTTGAAATTACTGCTAAACAACAAAGACTATGAGGCGAGTGTAGTATTAATTACGTGTTTTCTGGATAAAAAAACCCTCTCCCTCCATATGAGATCGACTAATTCAACTTAGATGAAAAATACCTTATAAAGGCTCTTCGATACTGATAGAGCTACGAAGATTCTATGTAGATAATAGGTAGGCTTTATGTAATAATGACCAGAGTGGTGCCATTAGCCTTCCAGACTTGATACCCGAGCGGAGTGACATCTATGCAAAATGGTAACTCATTTCAGTTAAGCTATATCACGTGGTTTCTAAAAGGGTCTGGAATTAACTAAGTTCTTAACTCAATGTTTTTTTTTTTTTTTTTTTTTTTGTAAGGAAATAAAATGGAAATACATACTTTATTAAAACGATTTTATTTTTCAAAGGTTAAGGAGTGGAGTAGAAGTTACCTTAATAAAAAAAAAACACTTAATGATTCTAACGTTAGGTAGTGCTGTTAATAGATAACATTTGCAGTTTTTCTGTCTTTAGAACAAACTTCTTTTCCCACTTAACGCCAAAGTCATATGCTCGCTCTTCAAGTTGGCAAAACGAAGACAACTTTGTTTATTGTTATCGCAAATGCGAGTTGTACTGAGAACGCTCTGAGAGTTCTCAAACCAACGTAATTTAAATCCAACGTATACCCATTACGTTGGATTTAAATTTATGACTAAGAGGGAGCGTTATACCAAATCCTTACAGTTTCGGAAGTTCTTAGTCGAACAGAACTCTACAATTATATTCTGTACATTGTCAGTTCAACAAATGCTAGTTTTAGTCAGGCAAGAAAATTCACAGTAGTCAAGTTCGATTTTTTTTCCCCATTGTTAATTTAAATATTACATCCCTCTACTTACAAATATACAATATTCCAGTATGTGTCACAAATCTGGGAAAGAAAAAAAAATTGGGGAAATCTTTTTTCTCGGCCTCTTTTCCAATTAATTTCCGAGCTATTCGATTTTTGCAGTAAGCTACCAAGCTTGTTACCCCCCCCCCCCCTAACTCAAGAAATCGACCTTAGACCACTACCTGTTTCAAACAGTAATACCATTTAGGTTTAGGAACACGAGGTGTGACGGAAGTGTCTGCTGTATGTCCTTGTCGCTCGTAACTATACAGATCATCGGTAGAGTTAATTCAACTGAGGGAAGATACAGTCTACTTTTTTGGGAAATGAAGGGACGTTAGATAATTTATATTACAATACAGGCCGAGACAGACTGCTATAATATCTGGAGTGATAAGAAAAAAAGAAGGGAAAAAACAAACAAACACAAGGTGAACCATATACTGACTAATTAGTCACCACATTGGTTCGATGAAACGCATCTACTTGGAGGGTCCCATTCGGATGTATCCCGTAGTTAGCGTTCAGTAAATCCACCCCTATCATCCCTGAGTCCCAGGTGCAAATCGATCGCGCCGCTCTAATCATAAACCTGATTTTCTCCTCTCTTCCGTTTCACTTTTCATTCTTTATTTTCACTTTTTTAATCATTTTTATTACACAATGTGTACTCAACAGAACAATACCAACATGTTCAACACTGCTAATTGCATAGTGATTTTTTAACTAATTAATAATATAATTATATTAACTTTTATTGAAAGGTATAGTAACAGTACTAATTAGATATTAATCATCTGTCAATGACTATATTAATAATAATTACTAAAAATACAACACCAGCACCTGTTAAATGCATTTTTGTCTGTCAAATGAATCCTACGAAGTGTCAAATAATAATCCTAACTCAAAGGGTTGGGAAAATTAAGACCGCTGAGGTGTTATATTGTATCTGTCAATTGCGTGAATTCTAAAAATCATTGCCGGCTTTGTTGCCCGAGTGGTTTAGCGTATCTGCTCTCCAGCGAAGACGCTGTAGTTCGAATTCCGCGACGGGCGTGGATGTTTGTGATTGTCCTATTAATTCTGTGTGGAAAAGGATTCTGCAATCCTACTACTTCTAGCAGAAGGCTTCACTCCAAAAATCCTAGTGGCCATACGGCGCTCAGTGGCGTCACATATGAATAACTAAAATCCATTCCACCCCTCTCTCTTTCTCCCCTGTCATATAGGAGAACACAATTTTGAAGTGAGTTTAGCATGATTAGAAAACGCAAATCTGTCTGAATAACAAAAAACTTCATCTGCATCTATATTTCTAAATTGTATTTAATATAATGTAGTCTAAATATAGTTTTCGAGTGAAATACTGATTTTGTTATCATAATCCCATCTACGAACGATTGTAAATCTATGCTACTTTGGTACTACATGTTGACTAGGATAAGATGAAGTATCACATATATGATACTATTTTAAGTCAGTTTAGGCCCTCCGCTGAGTAGGCGATAAAAATCGCTCATCGTTTAAAACACATTCGAAATCATCCATAGCATGATGATTCAAAGTTTGGAAAGAGAAGACGATATCCAACTCCTATCAAAGCCAGCAGTTATGCATTGTATATTGTATATAAACCACAGATGAATTCATTACTGTTTAGTTCGTGAAATATATTCATTATGAAATCAAATAACGCACAAAACTATTTTAACTGCTTATTTAGAAATATTAAGGTTCCGATATGTCCTATTTTTTCCAACAACACACATCTTTAAATTCTTGAAGGAAATTTTGCGAGAACTTTTTTTTTGCCGCACTTGTGCTGAAAAAAGCATTTGAGAATTTGAAATAACTTTACAAAGAGTCAGTAGTGGATTTCGTTGTACTTTTTTTTTGTTTGTTTTTAATTTTTGTAGGGCATAACATTAAATCACCTCACTTATAGAACGGCATTATCACCTATAGTTCTCAAGTTATATTATCAGAGTTGTTAAAACTGATATTTAAAATGTTCCGTATTGCGTACACACAGTTTCGGTGCTTCTGGCCTTGATCATGATGATCAATGAAACAAAGAAGCCAGAGTCTTAAAACATGTTAACTTTACTACCAACAGAAAGCATTCTCTCATCACATGCAGATATTTGTATGTGGCACTTTCAAAGCATAGGACATACAAAAGATATGAAGTGAGCACGAAGGGATAAAACACATTGTTGCTATTGGGAAGTTTTGTTTCATCCAGCTAAACAGTAGCCCAGAGGAGGTGCGAGGTCAAGGACCATCGAATTATTTTAACAGAAGGAAGCATGAGAGAAAGGAATAGGTAGATGGTCGATGATTAGAGTGTGAAGTCCTTACAGTAGAGTCTGTAATCAAGTTTATTACAAAAGAAATCTCTCTCCCTCTTCAGATTTAATTTACACTTGCTAAAGCAAACCTTAGAGGACGAGGTTATCGTTGCAATTTTCAAGTTCTTCAAAAACGGTAAACTTTGTGGAATAACGATATCCGTTCTTCCACGAAATCCTCAACTCTGCTATTTTGACATTTTTTTTTTAAATCAATGCGAATCCCGCCCACAAAAGGATGTTAGCCTATACTATAGGCTAACGCACCGCGAGTAGGCTAAGGGTTAGATAATCTGGAAGCCCTGCTCTATAGATTATACATAGAACTTTTTCAAGGCACTTCACGCTTTCATGATGATGGTTGTCTTACACCGGATGATGAAAATTCACTTCCACTTAGAGACGTTCCACAAAATATCCATACCTAAAGCGGGATTCGAACCCACAATGTGTTGGTTGGAGAACCGATACACTAATCACTCGGCCAACCAATCCGGATCATTACCGTCCTATCCTCTCATTGAGAAATCAAAATTTTTGTGTCTAACGTTGTTTTGTATATTGTATTTTTATGCGATTCTCTAGATAATTTATTCCTTAAAGATGTAGTCTTATCTGACTAAGAATAGTTACGTAAGTAAACATAGTTACAAAAAATCAGGGATACTGAAGCAAACATTTTATTTTTAAAATTAAAATAATTAAAAGATTTTTTTTTTTAATTTCGTCAGTGTTTGCCTCGCAGAAAAATAACGAAAATTGCAATCGATAAAAAAAAAAGAGAAAAAAAAGCAGTATATGAAATCAGAATGTCTACTTCCTCCTAATTAGTAAGGGATACTTATAAGCAAATCTTTTCTAATATTTATTTTTCAAACCGGTCTTAAAAAGCTAGTTTACATTCAAGCTATTAAAAAAAAAAAGAGGAAAATTATCTGCAGTTGAGCTCTTTAAATTATTCTGCGTCGTATCCTCGTTATTTTTTAACATAAAATATTTTTTAATGAAAAACGAGACAAAGCTTTAGTGTGACAATATCAAAAGCTGCTGGATAAACAGTTTGGAAAATGGAATAAAAGAAAAAAGGGGAAAGTATTTTGTAGTTAATATAGTATACGTTACATCTGCTTTAAGTGAATGTTATAAAATAAAGGTACTGGCTGCTCGCACCCACCCTTTCCCCGTTCTCTTTGGAACATACTTTTGGCATTTCATATAAAGAAGAATTGTCGGTAATTATTCAATTATATTTATGGGCCCTCCCTGCAAACGAGATTTTCTTTTCTGAATGAAGAACTCGAACGCTTTCATTTGAATATTTGAACTTTTCTTTCACATTGCGGGAATTTGCAGTGATATGCAGAATGGTAGTGATACCACAATGACCAGTGGAAACTAAAAATATGTTACAATACTTAACTTTGATATCGCTCTCCAACTAAAAAGCTGAGGGTTGGAGAGTGAATACGCTAACACTCGGCCAACCATTTAAAAACTAATAAGAGTTATTTACGATTATGATACTTTGATTCAGCATTAAGCCCATTATAGGGTAGTGTTTCTTAAGTATTACATTATGTAACAAAATTTGCTACTGCTATCAAAAGGGTATTTTGCACACATGTTGCATATATGGAAAAGTATTGTGGGTCATCTAAAGGCATAAAATGGCCGATGGAGTAAAGTTTACATTGTTATGTAATTAGTTGGAACCTACGTAGTTGAGTCAGTAACGACTATATTCTTTGGTTGGAAAGGTCAGGCTTAGAATTTCATCTTGAACTCGAAGCTTCTATTTGGTATTCGACTGAAGGTGAGTTAGCCAGTCTCATATGAATGCTGAAGGGATTTTCTTCAGGAAACTCGGATATTTCAGCCCACGAGACAGATAAATCATCAAATAATACAATCGATTCATTCACATTCATTGAGGTTCTTTAACACAACCGCGACCGCCTCGAGGATAAGGTGGTTGGCCCTATGCCTCCCGGTGTATCCTGTGTCTGTCTATCGATGCGTGTGTTCAGGGCCGGTTTGCCTGTTCTGGGGGGACGAAAAACTCTTACCTCCGTATGAGACCAGCTAACTTTTCGTCACCTTTCGTCGAAAAAGATCAGATAAGGATTCTCTCATCACATGCAGATATTTGCATGTGGCACTTTCAAAGCATAGGACATACAAAAGATATTTGCATGTGGCACTTTCAAAGCATAGGACATGCAAAAGATATGAAGTGAAGACGAAGGGATAAAAAAACACTGCTATTGGGAAGTTTTGTTTCATCCAGCTAAACAGTAGCCCACAGGAAGTACTGTGGGCCACCTATTCCTCACGTCACTGACGGGAATCGAACCCAAGTCTTTCCGACCAAAGGGCTTCTACACTGAATTACAGCGGTTCCACTCACATATATTATTTAAAAAAATCAGTTAACGCCTTTTATTCCCTTATAGGGAGTAGGCGAAGCGGCTTTAGCCCTATCTAATTTTTGGAGTCTGAGAGAGCAGTTCAATCCCAACCGTTAGCCAGTCGAAGATGGTTTAATAATAATAATAATGAATAAATAAATAAAAATTAAAAAGGGAAAACTGCACTAACTGTAAAGACGTCCAGGTATTCGATAGCAATAGTCTGCCCATATTTTTGTCTGTCTATTTAACTCATATTACGAGGACCACTTACTGGGTGAATAACGTCTCTTTCTCCTTTCGTTTTTAATCAACAGCAAGAAAGCCAAAAAACTTGGCTTTTACTTGGGACTTATTCTTTTTCATTTTCAATGTTACTCTAAAAAATAAATAAAGTAAAATAACATTTTTCCCCGTAAAATCTAAATATATATATATATATACTCTGCATTTAGGTTCGACCAGTTTATAAACGAAAAAGAAATTGTTCAGATGTTGTTTGGAAGTTAAGAAATAAAGTGCGCAATAAAAATTAATTGTTTAAAAAAGCAGTTTTTAAATAAAAAAAATAAAAAAAAAATTGATTCGAGTTAAGAACTGTAGCAACTCAAGGATTATTATTATTTTTTTTTTTGCCAGTTTTGTTATATAATGACCTAGTGCCTCAACGTGTGGGCATATTTTGTCCTTAAAATGTGATCCAAATATCTGTGGCGTTCGAATGAAGCTCATTTTGAAGTATTGACTGTGGAAAAATCTGCTTACCAGCATTATTAATTACATATAAAATATGAAATGATGCATCGATTATCACTTCGAAATTCGGAACTTTTGAAGTAAATTGCACTTTCTCTCTCTCTCTCTCTCTCTCTCTCTATATATATATATATATAGAGAGAGAGAGAGAGAGAGGGGGGGGGGGATGAGCAAGTGGTCAAGAACGATCAAACCTGTTGATATGAATTTTGAACTGAACGCTGCAGTTCTTACAGAAAACTGAAGGGTAGAAACTCTTCCAAAGCAACAGAAATAGATAGAATAAAAGAGGAGGATGAGAAGTTGGTTTGGTATGTTTAAAGCTGGACAGTTAACCGATATTTGACTAGCAGCTGCTCTGGTTCAGAGGAACAAAGCCATGAAAATATCTGTAGAAAACATACAGTATAAGGTGTCTAGAATGCACCTTACAGCATTTTCCATGCTGTAATGTAGTACTAAATAAGTACGAAAGATTGTATTGACGATATAAGATAGGCATTAGACCCTTAAGTCCACCAGCTGATCGGTGACTACTAGTGTGGATTCCCCACCTCTCGGTCTACGGCGGATCTCCTTGCGGTTATCATTCACTTGTGGACATAAGCCATGAAAGGTTCAGTACAACCCATGGGGTCGCCTTAGACATTGCCAAGGCATCTGATTAGGTATGGAACACAGAGGCCTACTTAACAAATTGCGATCTACTATCTACCCTTCTTGATTTAATTATTATTTCTTTTCTGTTCATTCACAACCTATCATTGTAGATGGTGTCCTTTCTCCAGATTTCTTCGCTCCTGCTGGAATGCCCCGGCACTCTACATTTTCAATCAAACTATTTCTTCTATTGGATGACGTTCTCTTACTGACTTCAAATCTTATCCATAGTTTTGACTTCCCTATATATTCCAAGCTACATTTATGCGCTTTTATAATCTTTTAAACACAAACCTCACTTGTCATATTTCAGTAAGGTGAGGACTCCCTTGTCAACTTGAATGCCATCAAAGCAATCCTATCTTATTTAATGGAAAAAAAAAAAATCACATCACCTCCATCACCATTTTTGATAATGCTAAATCTCTATACGATATCTCCTCTCGACTTACACCTCTAGCCTCTCCTTGGCATAAGCACACCAGATCACCGTACGTTTGATATTTTTACGACACGCTGTCCATGTGTATGGTAAAAAACCAGCGTGTCCATCCAGCAACCACTCCCCATCTAAAAAGTCATGCTTCAGTCTTTTATGCACTACACCTTGACACAATTTGCAAAATGATAACCTGCCGCTATTCCTTCTCTTCTTCAACCTTTTGAAAAATATCCTAGGTATCTATGTGGTAAGTTCCTCTTAACAATTTGTATGTCTCCATCATATCACCACCTCCTCCTTCTATTTACCAAACTCTGCAGTTTATTTACATTCTCTCAACCCGTTATCATAGTCAATATTCCATAGATCCGATACTACTTTTATCCATCTCTGAACACCAGAGTTTGCTTCTCTCCTGGAAATCCAGACGACTAAATCTATGTAGTGTCGAAAGTCTTATATAGTGGAATAGAAGGACCACCTCCATATTTCTGTTTGTCAATGCTCTACTTACATTTTTTTTTTGTGTGTGTGTGTGTGCTGTTTTTATCACTTTTGCAATATTTCCTTTGAATTTCAACTCTCTATCAACCAAGACCCCAAGATCCATCGTTTCCTTCACCGCCTGTAATACAACACCATCAATGCCATATAGAGCATTACATTTCCAGTTGCCAAAGTGCAGAACCTTGCATGTATTCATATTGGATTGTCATCCTCACTTATTTATCCGCATAACCGGTCTATTCAAATCGCTCCGAAACACTGGTACGAGCCAGTCATCCGTAATATTTTCCCAACTTTGTATCGCCCAGAAATAAATACGACATTAGAGAAAGTCACAAATAAAAGAAACAAGAAGTCAAATATAAATGAAATAATGTAAATAAATAAAAGTAAGAATCTTTCCAAAAGGTTTTTTAAAGATTTATGTAATATTTTTTTAATTTTAAAAGATGATTGTGATCACGTGACACATAATATTGAATGCAATAGTACTCCGATGTTTTATATAGCTTCCATTTTTTCGTTGAGTCTTGCATTTTCTGGAAGAAAACTCGAGTAATAACTTCGCGTAAGTTCAACGTCGATGATTATTACATTATTATTAGATGCTGCTCTGTCGATAGCGCTGGCACCTTTCTTGTAAGGATCTGGGTAAATCCATTTTAGGATGCAAAGAACCTTTACAAGAGTTTTTTCAAGAGGTTTCAGGGTTTTTTCCCTGTCGGAAACTCGGATTTTTCATTTCGTAAAACTAGCTTGAAGAATACAAGTAATTAATAACCATAATACACTAAAACGTCAAATACACTAAAACATTAAAACGTCTAAGCTGCTTCAGCCGTAATTCCAAACAACATATAATCAGCTGCATTCTCTATAACTGTTTTGTTTGCAATTTATATCTGTAGACAGTGATGTAAATGAAAGTTTATTGCTGTTGACCTTATGAAGAGTCTTCCACGTTAAAGATGTTTCGTGAACTATTTTATTTTTATATAACTGCGAAGCGCCCGTGCGCAATCTGTTCTTCTTAAAGCATAAACACCATTGCCATGGCTAAAAGGATTTTGGTTATATAGACAATGTCATCAAAATTATACATTTTGAAAAAAAAAAAAACATTCAATTTGGTAGTCGGGTAACGAAACCCGTTTTCCTGTAGGAATGATGATATAAATGAAACACTGCTACTGTGATTTTCAATAGAAAAAAAAAAAAAAAAAAAACCTACTGATCTGTATCATGATCAGTTGAAGGATGTAGTCCTTTAGCTGTTCCAAAAAAAGGTAGATGGAATGAATGCCATAGCACCCACACACTCTTCTCTATTAAAACGAGCAGCTGCTGGTCAACTTCCACAGCCCGCCTTGAAAACCTACTGAAGCAACTTCTAATACTCCTCTTTCATTCCATCTACCTTTTTTTTGAACAGTCTTTCTCACACTGTTTTCCTCATTGAGCAGCTAAATGACTACAAGATTCAGATAAAGATTTCTTCGTCGATAATCTTAAAATGGGAAAGAACCTATAACAAGTGTTACACCCTCTTCTTCCTCTGTCTTATCCCCTAGTTTCCTAGGATTTTACCCATGCCCATGACTTATGCTCGTAGCGTGTGTGTGTGTGGGGGGGGGGAGGCAATAAATGCACCATAGGTAGTAGTACTACTTAGCTATTATTAGTCTGCATTGTCTGAGGAGTGCACGTGTTCTCTGGCTAGTTTATATGATTCGTGAAATGAAAAACTTGGGATTCCAGACGGGAAAAAAAAAAAATTCTCTATATGACATCGGATAACACGTACTGTGATGTGAACTGAATCCAAGTTTTTCTAAACAAAGGACATTGCTGCTCCTCACCAGCTATGGGAGCTCTTCCTACGTTTTCTAAAACCAGGAATCAAAATTTCGAGAATGGAATGAATACCAGAGCCAAATCAAAACGTCAGAACTCTAACTAGTGAAAAGTGGGTGCACTGCAGGAAGCTATCGATGAGTAAATGATGGACGAAACTGCAACATCAAGAAATCTGTATATTGATAAACAAGATTATCCAATATAATAATAAAAAAGGCATTCTTTATGATAGCATCTTTCTTTAGTCAAGGTATTCATTATCACTGTGAATGAATCTAGAGTCCTTTATGGCTATGATGACCAACCCATCGGGATTCTAGTATACTGTTCCGCCCGAATTTTGAAGTTTCGTTTTTAATTTGCTTTAAAAAAAAAAAAAAATCTCTCGCGCGCGTTCAGTTCGCCGGCAGTGTTTATATATTTTTATACAAATACACATACTGGCCACTGAATTAAAAACCTATATGCAGATATACGTAAACGTCACTACCAGTGGCGTAACTAGAGCTTTTGCCGCTTGGGGCAATTCTTGAGTTTGCCATCCCTCTCAATATATACCAAAAATACTACAGAAAGTCAAAATGTCGTATAGGAAAATAAATTAAAACACTATGTTTATTTTAGTATATTTTAGTTGTAAGTATAGTTGTTAAAAACTAATTATTAATTAAGTAATAAAAATTACTAAGTTAACATAAGTAAAAGAATCGTCTAAAAATAAAATTGTGTCTCATGTGAAAAGTGCAGCCCAGGGCGGACCGCCCCATTCCCCCCCCCTTGCTACGCCACTGGTCACTACGCAGCGTATATGCAAAACACTTGGTCACGCGCATCACCAAATGTTCTAAACCATTATTAAAGACTGTTTCTGGGTAATCGTCAATAGTGTTGATCGCTGGGAAAAACAAAGGATATTTCGAAGTTCGATAGAGGATATTGTGGATGCCCGTCTGGCTGGAGCCATGATTCTGAAAACAGCAGAGTTGACTAGTTTCTCAAAAGGTGAGATATCCCGGGTGTTTAATCAGTGGAAAAATAACCCACTGCTTGTCAAAAAGACGTAACTGTGGTCCTAAGACAGTCTGTCAGGAACTAGATCGTCGTCGTCTGAGAAGGCTTGTTACGGACAAACAATTTCCTGTAATGACTGAAGCATTTAATGAATTTATGCACAGGGAATTAAAGAGGATCGGTATTGTTAATCGCTAAAGGAGGTCGAACACGGTATTAAATAAAGTTTTCTAATTCTTGGCCGGTATGTGCATAATTCGCCCTTTGAATTAAGTCTGCGCTATATTTCAAAAGATGAACGGTGTTATCGACAGTGTTACTTAATGTTTGTTCTTATGTTCGCGTTCTTAATAGAACAATTAATCAACTACTCAGTAAGTAAATACTTAAATACGTTTATTAATCTAATTCGAAGTCGTGCAGATGTGTCAAATGAAATGTTACCCACTTTCCATATTGTAGATTTTTAAATTAAAATACTTATAACATATAGCCTCTCCCATTCAAATGCTAACTTCACTTTGTCGCGACCCAGCCTGTTCTAAAAGTATAAAGGACGCACCGGCGATGGGTATGACGGGTATAACCTCAACAGAGTGAATGCTGTTAAAAATGCCTATTCAGAGGCGTTAGGTAATAATCCTACTACTAGCAACTTGTCATGGAAAAATCAAAGAAAAGCCGGACAGATTATCGGGGCATATGCACCAGAGAAGAAAGAAGACATTAACACCTTTTACAAAGAACTGCAGAAAATAAAACAAATATAACAGACTATTTTCTACTAGCAGGGAATTTAAATGCCAGAATAGGAAACAGGAAATACAAAACAAACATTGGGAGAGTTGGTGAAGATATATGTAATCAAAATGGACATATTGCAAAATGAGAAGTACGGAAAAAGAGAGAGAGAAAAAAAATTAACAGAACTAGAAAAAGGATATATCTAAACCACAACCAAAATTTTATAAAATAATAAAATACACGAAGAACGAAATAAAAGTTAAAAATACAAACAATGGATTTAGAAAAACTAACTTATTTTCAAAATCTCGGGACTGATGATAAAGTAGTCAAGTTTTATACATCAAAGAATGATCTAACAGAAAATATTACGATGTCAGAACTAAAAAAAATACAATAAATAAGATGAAAAATGGGAAAACGCCAGAAGACGACAATATAAACATGGAACTGTACAAAAATACAGACGAAAAATTTTATAAAAGACTTCTGAAATTCTTTAAATATGGTCTGGATTTCTGGAAAAACTCCAAACTCTAGAAGGGAAAAAAAGCAATAGTTTTTCTAATTTATATATAAAAATAGGAAGTAAAGATGATGTTATAACTATAGGTAGGTGACCATATTTCCTTGAGACCAAAATGGGACATTGTGATGGCAAAAACGGGACGGGGGTTACATAATATATTGTATTCATGAAAAGTAAGACGATAAAAAAAGTTTTATTACATAAACACATTATTTTTGCCAAGTCTTTTGCAACCACTAACATTGGTGTTCGTGTTATCTGCACACAAAGCAACAATTTTGTTTTGTAAGGCGAATTGGTCATTTACTTCCTTCAACATAGCACACTGTATGCCGGATGTTTCACTAGGTAAAGAAAGAAGGTCTATAATTTTGTCTTGAACACCACAATTTGGCAAAACGTACCGCACAACGATTGGAAAAAGTTGATGTCTTTTTTTTTGGATGCATCTAAACTGACCATAATGCTTTTTTGTTTTATTTAAATCCTCTATTACTTCGTCCAATATGTATGGTAATAAAAAGTTGGTAATTCCTGCTTCTGATATGGTACGTGCTGAAGAAAATTCTGGTCCATAAATTTTATTTATCAGTGTCGACAAGCAGTCCTCATCGCACAGAATAATAAGCAACAAGAGCTTCACTTGCTGCAATTTTATCGCTATCACCATCACGTCTCACCACGAGCTGATGTTTTTAACTGAAGCCAGTCTTTTCAGCATCCTTATGTTTCTGGCTACGTAGATATTGGTTGACGTCGCTTCTGCTCCATGAGTAACGGAAAAATGGACAGTTGGCATACCACTTTTGTTCCATCACTACATTGCTTGTCCAGTTTAATAAATTTGAATTCTATCTGAAGATCCTCATTAAAACTGCAGTTTCGCCTCTTTGGCATCACAAGGATAGATTTAAAACTTTAAAAAATATGAAATTTAAACCACCGGCATTGAATAACAAAGCCACCGGTTAGCATACAGGAAAAACAAAAACTAACGCCTCGTCTGAGACGTGCAAGGGTTGCCAGCATGTATTTTTTTATTTTCTCTCAATAAATCACTGCAGATATTGATATTTAGTATAGAACAATGCGACTCCATTATGGTTATACAAATTATTGTGGTGTCCATGATATTGATACACGATTATAGGTTATGAATAATAATTTACGATTGACCAATATAAAGTATCTTTATAGTTTTCATTAAAAACGGGACAAAACTGACATTTTTATTAAAACAATGGGACAGCCGGAAATATGAAAGAAACGGTACGTATGGTCAGCCTAACTATAGGGGAATTAGTCTGCTAAATGTAGGGTACAAAACATATGAATATTACAAGAGAAAGTAAACAGTGTTGTAGAGAAAAAAAAATACTCGAAGACAGAATGGATTCCGAAAAGGCCGATCTCGCATAGACTCAAGTTTTTACTCTAAAATTAATCGAAAAGAGAAGAGAATTTCAAAAAGAAACACACGTGGCCTTCGTCGATTATGAAAAATCCTTTGATAAAATTAACGGACAAAAATTATTTAAAATATTAACAGAGCTAAATATATCAAACCAGCTCTTACACTCTACTCAAATATACGCAAGGAATAATATAGCAGTGAAATTAGAACAATATCATATGAGAAACACATATCAAGAGGAGTAACGGCAAGAATGTATCCTATCCCCTCTACTTTTTAATACATACATGCATATATATAAATTATAACAATCTGGAAACAGCATAACCCATTTGGTATACAAATAAAGAGAGATACCCTTATTTGCAGACGATCAAATTGCATTAGTTACATCAGAAAATGACCTACAGAGATCAGTTAAATCATTAAATGAAATTTCAGAATATAATATAAAAATATCAAAAGTAAAGACAAAAATAAATGGCTATCGAAGGAGAAAACGCAATAAGTCAAAGTAGTGATAGGTAATAAATATTAGAACAAGTAAATACTTTGAAATACTCAGGATGCGACTTATCATATGAAGATGAAAAAAACATGGATATTAAAATATCAAATTTTGTTCAAGTAAACGGTATAATAAATATACTGGAATATATGAAAATGAAACCTGGAACAAAAAAAAAAAAAAAAAAAACCCCGAATTCAAACAGCAGAAATGATTCTCAGAAAAACAGCTGGAGGCCACAGGATATAAATCTAATTCTGTGGCCTCCTCTTTCGAGAGGGTTGCATCTGATGAACAGGTCCTTTTCCGTTCCGTTGCCGTCCAAGCTTTGATGTTATCTTTCTATTCCAGTCGGGGTCTTCCTGTCCTACCTTCTGCCATCCCCTGCAATACTATTCTGGGGAGCTCTCCAAAAGAACCCCTCATCAAATGTCCTGTAAATACTATTTTTCTTCTTTGAATACTAGTCATATAGTCTCTTTTCATCTTGAATCTTTTAAGAACCTCTTCATTGCTCACTTTTTCAGTCCAGCTGATACAATCCATTTTTCTCAAGCACCACACTTCAAGAGCATTCAATCGGTTGGTCGGTCAGTCATCTCCTTATTGATCATCCAGGACTCATATACATATGTCCTCACGCTCCAGATCATCGTCTTGAGGATTCTTACTTTTAACTTTTTGTTCAGATTTCTGTTTCCTAATATGTAGTATATTTGGAAAAATGCTGCTTTTGCTTTTCTAATTCTGTTCTTAATTTCATAGTTAGATCTATTGTCATCTGTTATCCAGCTCCCAAGGTATTCAAAACTTTTTACACTTTCTATTCTTTGTCCGTTCAGTGATTTCCATTCAGTAGCAGCTCGTAAGAATTTGTATTGGTGGGGCTGTAGCAATAAAAAAAAAAAAAAATCAATATGGATTGAAAAAATTATATCATTAATAAAACTAAAATATAACAGAATTTAACAAAATTCTTCTCTTCGTTAATTTCTACAGACATAAATTAAATAAATAAAAAACAGAAAAATCGCACAATATTTACCTACGATAACGACGACGTTACTTTGTGTTGTTTGTGCTCGTGTAGTACCAACGTGTCTTGGGCTGCAATGCTACCAGCCCAAATTACATGTAAATCACGCGTTACCCCCCAACAATGTGATCCCCACTAGGTAGTCGAGTATGCTAGCCAGTACTGATACTAACCCTAACAAGAAAATAACGATTTTTAGATAAATATATAAAAATTTAAGAACGGCAATAACAAAACAGGAACTTTCATTTTAACTGGAGAGGCTGCAGCCCTTATGGACGAGCCGCCGCTGTTTCCATCCCATCATTTCTTCTCCTTGAAACCATCAATTTTCTTTTGAACGTTTATTTTTATTTTATATATCTCATTTCCAACCCTGTTCAGTCTTTTCAAAATTATTTGCAAACCTTCCTCTGTTTCGCTCATGAGTACAATATCATCTGTGTATCTTATATTATTTATTAGATGTCCGTTTATCTTTATTCCATCCTTCAGGTCCTCCAAGGCCTCTTTGAACACAACTTTGCCTCACACCCTTCCTTATGGGGATCCATTCCGTATCCTCTCCTTCAAACCTAACCCTGGCTTCTTGAGTTTTATATATTCTGAACAACAGTCTGATAATTTTTCCAACTACTGTATTCCTATTTTATGCATAATATCAAATAAAACAGCGATTAACATTTATCGAAAGCTTTTTCCTAATCAACAAAGCATAGATATAAATCTTTATTTGCACTCGATCGCACTTTATCCCAAGGTGGATAATATACTTGGACTATAAAACAAATGAAGAAATTTTACCATCCCTGAATACAAACAAAAATTGGGTATAATATCTAAATCGAATAGACAATCGCAGACTACCGAAAATATTATACGGATATAAACGGAAAAAGAAGAACTGGAAGACCAAAAAAGCGATGGCATAAAACCAGAACAGGCCACTTTGCCTAAAATCCATGATAGGAAGAAAGAATTTTATAGGACTTAAACGGCCTCGCCTACTCCCTATAAACCCGTTAAAAGGCGTTAACGGATTTATGTAATATCATTATTCTAAGATACATTTTTTATGTTAATATTGCAAAATGCAAGATTTCAAGAGGGCGATTGAGTCAAATGAAGAACAATCCACTCAGTTGAGAAGTTTTTAAATATGTAGGAATATAAAATAATTATTTATCTTCTAATTATTTTGTGACATAATTGTTAAAAATATTGTGCAGATTGATGCAGTAAGACGATAAATAAATATACATTTTTCAAATGTTTATTTTTTTTTTTCGATGTCAGAAAATATGTCTGGATTGGCGTGAATAAAGAATGGTTATCCTGTTTATGACTAATGCAATTCCCAAATGATACGAGATTATAATTATGTATAATTTCGAATTACATGTAATCCTCGTATAACGCGGTACTTATACAGCGCGGTCTACAAATTGTACTAACCCTTTATCTTTTGATATGTTTTTCATCACGCGCGACATAAAAATCTAATTTTATCTTCGTTAAATTTGCGTCTGCCCGTATCGTGCACGTAGTTATAAGTAGCGAATTTATATTAGGGCAAATACCTTTTAGCACATACTTGTACGTGAAATGTTTATCGTATAAATGTTTATTGTTGAAATTTGTCTTCGTTTTCTGCCAAGAAAGCACATTAAAAGTCATAAGTCCAAGCTCAGCACTTTATTTTCTGGTGAGTTACATACAATATGTAATGCTTTTTTTATGTAAAAATTTTATTTTTATAGTAATGGCCACTTAAGAGGGCTTTTGCGATATGATTGAAAACGAAATTAGTGAATTAATTGATGGGGGATAGATTTAAATGAGGAAGAAAAGAGCTCTACAATTAATAGAAGACGTCGAACCAAATGGCGGAGAAAGTTCTGCCGAAGATTCTGAATCGGTTAATGAATTCAATTTAAAGAAATCAGCAGAAGGATTGGACTTGGCAAGAAAGTTATTTTACGGATAATGATCCCTCAAATGGAGCGCTCCGGAAAATTCAAGAGACAACTGGATATTAGTGTAGCTCCATATTTGAACTTAATAAAAAAATTGCAGCATAGTGGTAAGCAAGGTGTTATTAATGACTTCTTGGATAATTAAAACCAGCAGAAGTATGCAATGAAAATTATAGAAATGATGTCCAATCACTCGTAAATAAAGAACATCTACGAAATGTTATTTTTGAAGACAGTGATGACGATTAAAATATGCGCTTTATTTTATTTTGCCTAAAACATTTATGCATCATATGCAATGAAGTTTACATACAATTTGTAATTTTATAAGTTTATATTGTGTATTTGTTTTATAGTTTATATGTTTTCTTAACTTACATGAATTACCTGAATTAAATAAAAAATATATTTTTGTTGGATATATCATTGTTTATACAATTAAAATAAAAACGATTTCGGAACATAACCCTACTTTTTCTATGTGATCTGAGTCTCGCATAACACGATTTATATAACGCGGTATTTTTATGGAACCTAACATCCGCGTTATACAAGGGTTACCTGTACTAGATAAAATGGTTCGGCAAGAGGAGAGTTATTATAGCTGTGTACGGCTAAAACGTTTTAATGTTAAATTTTGCCAAAGAGATCTAAACTGTACTCCAAAACATATGAAAAATAAATGAAATACGAAATTCATTACCATTTTAAATATATGAATATCAATCTCTTGCATTAAATAAACAAATGACAAAAAAAAAAAGGGCGGGGCTTTTTATGGACGGACAGCTGGACTGAACTCGACGTATTTTTTGATGTACACCTTATACAGCTAACTGAAATTAATAACGCAGAATTAAAACTGGTTTTCAACATAACTATACCATTCCATATTCAATATATCATGGAAATATACTGTACTTGATTTTTGGGAAAAAATTATATTTTACTAATGACTTTATTTGCACAAATATAATATATAATACTAAATCTGCACTAACGGTCAAGTGAATTGTATGTTATTTCAAACAAAACATGTATATTTAATTTCTTCTATAATATAATAATAGGAAAGACGCACTGTCATATTCTTAAATATGTATTGACTTTAATAGAAAGGCATATTTAATTAGTAATCTATATAGTTCCCTTATAATAAGAAAAGCGCAGTGTTATTTCTATATTAAGTTTGGTATTATATTCATGTTTCTTATCGAATATTGAGAGAAAATGTCAATCTGATTTCCTGCACATGATCATACATGACCCGTCATCGCACTCTTTAATTTCTGTCTTGATTTCATTCACAGAACAGAATTGTTTATTTGTATACTGAAGGTCAAAGAACACTGAGAACCAGTTGCTACGCGCTTACACAATTCAAGGAAAACATTCTTGCTTAGTCCTCCAAGATAAACAACTCAATTAAGTAGGCTGAGGAAAAAGGTGTTCTCACGTGAGGTCAGGCGTGCACACATTCTTTCAATTCACTCTCTTTTATTCATGAATGTCTTTTTGTCGTACTCTTAGAAAGAGAGAGAGAGATGTAACAGAATTTGCGGTAAAAGTGTGCGAGAGAGAGGAATAATAATTCATCGGCACACCTCTGACTCGCTAATTACGCCTTTCCCATATTTCTAAATCGCCATGGACCGCTAGAAACTTAAACAAATACTAAATGTGAATGAATTAAAACGAAATACGAGTACATTACTATAAATGCTATAGTACAAGTTTATTAGTATCAATAAAAAATATTAATTAAATAGGCTTTAAATGCAAATTAAATAATTTAACGAAATATATACATTAGTATAGATACAAATGATACAGGTTTATCAGTTAAGTGCAGTACAGTATAAATGAAAACATGTTTATTAATTGCTGTTATTTATTTATTATATAATTTATTATATTTATTACTCAAAGAATATTGAAATAACTGCATTAATGAAAATTTATGTTCATTCATTAACTCTTATTCCTTTTCGAATATGTGGTGCTTTAACGGTGAATTAACTTGTTAATGGCTACTTTCATCTATATTTCATTTATTTTCATCACTTTCATTGTTTTTATCAGGATTCAGAATAATATCCATAATTTCAGAGTCTGTATAGTGATGCTTGGCCTGATTTTTCTTCAAAATTGCAGAATTGAGAAGAGTTTGCCCTCCTCCGGTAACCTATAGATATCAGTGTGCCCTGGCTTCAGGGCACAAAAAACAAAAATTTTAAAATCATTTTAACGTAATCACAGTAGTAAGTCCGCATTTTTGATTTCCTATTATGTTATAGGGTAAATTTAACTCCTATCAAGGTTCTAGGGCATTTAGTTTTTCCTACCACTAGTGGCTTACATCTGTGAATGCCTGCTACGTTTGAGTACCCTAGGATCAGTGGCGGTCGGTGAAAATTTTAAGTGGGGGTACTGCATATACAAAATAAAATAAAAAAAAAATTTTTTTTCCTAATCAGTAACCAATTTATTAATAAATAAATTTACATATTAAAAAATTGCTTTATTAAAAATATTTCACCTTCACCACGAACAAACACCAATAATAAGTTTCGCATCTCACAGAAATAACGCGCGCAAGCATACGATAAACTGCCCAAACGAGCAGTGTCAGAATCACTTGTCACGTGCAATGACAAGCGTAAACGAATATCGGCGAGTCTAACTGCAATTGGCGCGATAATTCTCACACTATGTTAGACTGCAGTGCATTTGTTTCGTGTAACGATAATTGAAAAAATATAATTCTTTTCATATTTTAAACAGTGATACTCATCATAATTCAGCCTTGTAATTATATGTTATTTTAACAAAATAAAATTTACAAAAATTAGTTCACCCTCACCACAAACACGCACCAATAATAGTTTCGTGCGCAAGCATACGATACACTGCCCAAACGAGCAGTGTCGGAATAACTTGTAACGTGCAATGAGAAGCGCAAACGAATATCGGCGAGCCTAGCTGCAATTGGCCAAAAGTGATAATTCTGACACTGAGTTATATCGCAGTGCATTTATTTCGTAATCTAAATTCAATTATTCACTATTCAATCAATGTCGAAACAACCTTTAACACGTATTGCATTTATATAATGTTGTAAGCATTGTTATTATTTATAAACACAAACAAAATTTAATTTTTTCATTTTTTCCTTAGGGGTGCTGCCATGTCGCAGTGTTTATGTACGAGCCGCCACTGCCTAGGATAGTAATTGTATCCTTGGTGTCTGAATCTTGTGGGCCCTTTTTCGTTCTCTCTCTCTCTCACACACACACACACACAGTGGGAATTTCAGTTAGACTCTTGTAATTTTGTTCGGAAAAAAAGGTGCCGGACCATCCGTTGCCGAAAATTCGGTGGTGTACCTGTAATCATAATAATATTTCCAGATGGTAGATATTTAATTTATCAAATATGTTAACGCACACGATTATACAAACTGCAGTAATTTCATTCTGAAATAGTGTCATCCTGAAAATCGAATGTACATTAAAGAATTTAATGAGCTAAATTAATGACGGCTGAATATTTAAAAGGTATTCTATAACACTAGCAATGTTCGATTTTAATTCATTAATTAAATTTGAGTAAATTAAAACAATGAAATTAATAAAAACGTTTTTTATTTAATACTTAAATCAAAAATTAATAAAATTAAAAAAAAAATTGACTTTTAACTAAGAAGACTTCGTGCACAAACAATCCCATCGGTACTGAGTAGAAAAAAGAAAAAAAAAAAAGTTCGGTCGTGGGACTGGTCAACTGAGAATGACTAAAATGCCTATTTCTGCACACATCATATAAATTTTTTAAATATCAGCCATACAGATTTATATTTAAAAGAGCGGAGAAGATGTTAGGAGCAAAATTGGAATGTTCTTGGCGTACGTCTTGGATATCTGCAGGTGCTACAGTTTTTAAAGAAGAAAGAGTGGGGGGTTCTAAAGAAATAGATGCAATTGAAAGAGGAAGAAGAAATTCTACTTGTAGGTTTGGAAGCTAGCAGTACCTGTTGGTTGATATCGATGAGCTTCTGTGGCTGTTACTAAAATGACTTATTGATTCAACTAATTTCTCACACAGCTATGGTGTCCTCCTTCAGGTAAATGTTTACACATTTACTTCAACACAAGTATATAATGTCTGAAATGTTCACAGAATGTCATGTTGAAAAAGAAATAATACATTTGCGTTGCTTATGTCACATGCATGCTTCATTGTTAATTTGAAAAAAGAAAAAACAAACGATTGAATAATTACATGTAACTTATCATCAAAATCCTTAAGTGGCATATCAAGTGGTGAAAAAAAAAATAAATAAAAATAACTGATCTACATATGAGAGCTTCTCAGAAAAATTGATACCATAAAAAATGACATTCTACAAAACCTTCTAGTGGAATCTCCAACAGTCAAGAAAACAAGTTACAAAGGTGCCATCATTCTGCAGTACTTTAAAAACGTCACAAACAAAACAGCCATGATTTTCAAACAACATAACTTGAAAATAGCATTCGCAGCTCTGAAGAAAATATCTTCGATCCATAAAAGAACATACACAAAGAAAGGGCTCAAAAATCAGACTTAACATTTCATACAACAGATGCAAAACATGAAGCTGGCAATAACAAAAATACCATACATTGAGTTCAACTATATTCGAAAATTCAAACAATCTAGAGATGATCTAGTGTCCAGCTCAGACAAAAACAAAAATCAAGGCCTCATTCTCAACAGTCATGGTCCTCCTTTATAGAACACCTGACATGTTTTCCACGTTACGAATGAAGAATGCATGAGACACTGCAAACATTATATTTATTATTTCTTATTCAATGTTACATTGTTAACGTTTCCGATTTTTTTCTTCTTCATATCTGCTAACCCCTTTTATTCCCCATCTGGAGTAGGGATGGCCATTGAGTCCTAACTTTTGAAGACTAGCGAGTAGCTCACCTACACCTTTAGCCAATCACAGAATAGCTATCCAAAGATTATGATTTTAATTGTCACCTGAAGAGAAGAGTATGGTAGCCATCTTGTAGTCCCTGACCTAATACTATATATAATTGTTTGAAATTGAGTAAGTACTAGGGTCGATTTTCTTCAGTTTACAGGATGCAAAAAAAAAAAACTTGTCGTGCCAGATCAACTAACTTCCGAAACAAGTAAAAAAAAAGTTTGGAAAAAGTTCCTCCAGTTGGTGACCAGAATCACACTTTAAACTGTCTTTCTTTGCATGGAGTAGTGCAGGCATGGGCAACCTTTCCTAGTTCAGGGAACAAATTATCATTCTGTCTCCGAGTCAAGGGCCGGACCAAATTATTAAATAAAATAAATTAATATTAAATGAATTAAAACAAGTTGCTACTTCATATTTCATTTATTTATAATATAATGAACGACATAACAATTTAATGTGAAGAAAGCATGTATTAATTTGGTCTTAGGATGACTGTCTCCCAAATCTTTGGTAGATTTATAGAGCTATACTTGTTAAGGTTTGGAGTATGTTTCAAGGCTTCTGTTAATTCCAGGAACAACCTCTGACTTGTAAAAGCTTCTGTGCAGCACTTTTATTTTTTTCCAATTGATCCTGTGTGCGGGGGTATCCAAAGCATGATCTGCTGGACCCCACTTGCCATAGCGAAAGTGCCGGATATAGTTTTTGTGTTCACTGAAGCGGATGTCCATAGTTCTTCCTGTCTGTCTATAGTAGGCTCAATGACATGAACAGGGTACTTCATAGACCTCATGGACAGACAGGAAGAACTGTGGACATCCTTCTCAGTCAACACAAAAAATATATCCGGCACTTTCGCTATGGCAAGTTGGGTCTAGCAGACCATGTTTTGGATACCCCTGCACACAGGATCAATTCTAAGACCAAATTAATACCTGCTTTCTCCCCCCCCCCCCAACTTAGATGCCGCCTAATTAGGATGTCAGTCTTTGTGTTGCATGCTACAATTATTCATACTAGTCCCACTGTTACACCGGATTGCAGTTGTCTCGCTACTGTAACAAACTTTGTTTGTGTGCTCTGAAGATGCTGGATAGAATACTAGCGAAATATTAGCAATTAAGTCAATAAATAGTTATTTTGTTATCAATCTGTGTTCACATCTATACTGTTAAAATCTAATCAACATGTGTGCGATGAACACAAACCTTTCCACACGATCTCTAGGATAACATTCATTCAGATATCAACTTTGTCCATTTGTGAGTATTATTTCTTGCGATATGACCTGCACATTGCAACTAGAATCCTATATTTTGCCATTCTAAAGCCATGACTTCCCGGTTGTTTGTGTTTAGATCATATTTCTTCATATTTGTCTTGAAGATATCCTCAATGCTTCTTTTCCTATCCCAATGGCTTTAATAGGCCTTTAAGGACCACATCCTTCCAAGCATGCTTGGATTTGTCTTGAAGATATCCTCATTGCTTCTTTTCCTATCCCAATGGCTTTAACAGGCCTTTAAGGACCACAACCTTCCAAGCATGCTTGGATTTCGAAACCGAAGTACGAGGATAGGATAGTCACCCCTATGCCTGTAAGTATTCTTGGCTGTATCCCTGTGTATTCACGGGGCTGGTTTGGCTGCTTGCGGGATGAAAACCCCCAGATAAACTGGCAGAAACAACCCTGCTGTCCATGCTGAAGACGGGCTAACTTGGCTATGGCTGAGGAAGATTCTTAAGCTCCTCACGTCGGCGACAGGAATTGAACCTAGGACACTCCTTCCCCAGGCATATGGTTGCAAAGTGCAAAGCCACTAGGCTAACTGTGTGGACCAATGCTTCTTTTGGTGTCCTCTTTTTCATTGTTCTCTTTCAGTTCTGATAAGGGGTTTTGGAAGGTGGGTATCTGGTATAGAGATGATAAGACTAATCCAGCAGAGATGGTAACTGTCTTTCTGTTGAATTTTGTTATTTTAAGACAGGACTAGTAAATTTTTCTAACTTTTCAGGTATGCAGTTCAAGTTTCACAATCACATAGCAAAAGTGGGATTATAACAGCACTATAAACCCAAACTTTGGTTATAGCATGGCTGTACCTGTTATCAAAGACTCATTTTCTCAAACATCCAAGAGCTGCACAACACTTAATTTCTTCAATGTCAGCATTTGCTGGGAGATAACTGGCAAGATAAAGGGAATGGTACATTCTTTGTTGTAAAGGTAGCTGTGAATCCATTAAATCTGAATTTCCCAATTCTGTTTGTCACACTGATAATGGTTTAAAATACTTGAAAAAAATTTTATTTGTATAATTTTAATACAATTAATTAAATATCATTCCCCTGTGCTCATGTGTGTATTTTTTTCTCAAAAATTATACGTTTTCTAAGGTTTCACCTATTCCACTGAATGATAAGTAATTAAGCAGAATAAGTAAAGATAAGTTACACAGGTCAATTCATTGATAGGTTGCTTGGAAAATGTCAAAAATGACTTAAAGATTGGTTTCAGAATGAAAAGAAATGACATCGTGATCATCATCCTAGAGTTCTGTACTATTTTGATTACTGTTTTTGTTTTGCATTGGCATCTATTAAAGGTTAAAATGTTTTTTCCTCCATCCTATGGATTATATCTATGCCTGAAGAAAATTTTCCATCAATAAGATGAAGAATTGTTGCAATGAAGACTGTAAAGGGGCATAGGTTATGATTGCTAAAATACAGCCTTGTTTAATACCTGTTTTTTTTTTTTTAACCAAGAATGGAACTTCTGAATGACAGGTGCTGATTATACTTGATGAAATGTTGTCATCTAATAATCTCAAATCAAAACCAGATGAATTTTGGTGAATAATAAACGTTTGATAAAATTTTCAGAGAGCTTCTTGGTTGACAGTTAAAAGTTTTGGTTAGATCCATAAATATCATTCAAAGTGGCAATATTTTTCATGGCATTTCTCTTCGAATTGACATGCAGTAAAGATCATGTAAATTATTCCAAGGATTGACCAACAGCCCGAAACAACGACATTCTGGAAGATTTAGTCAGGTAGCAAAAATGCAAGCAGAGATATTCCAGCAATAGATAATAAAGATATGCCCTGATAATTACCATAGTCTGACTTACCACCTTTTTAGAAGAAAGTTACAATCTAGATATCCTTAAAACCAACAAATATATCTTATGTATCCCAAATAAAAAACCTGAATGAAGTGCTGAAAATTTTTTCACTTGGTTATAGTATAAATTAAAAATACCAAGAAATTGTATTCTTGGTTTCATCCTTTATCCACATGTAAGCAAACAAAAGTTTGCATGTGAGGTCACTTCATGACTGGGCTACTTGTATATAGAGGTTAATGACTTCACATCAATTGCTTTGGTATCCCATAATGCAATGCACATATCCTTACGGACATGTATAATGGTATGCATTATGGGAAGGGCAACCACCCAGGCCAGTTTTTACCTTTATTGAGGTCTCATCAAGTGGGAGCCAGACCCAGAAGTGATACTAAGGTTGAAGTAATGTAGAAGCCATATTTCCATATACACCTTATTACTGATAAAAAGGCAATTGATGTGAAGTCATTAGCCTCCATATACAAGTAGTCTAGTCATGAAGTGACTTCATGCACAAACTTTGTTTGCTTACACTTGGATAAAGGATGAAACCAGGAGTATAATTTCTTGACATCTTTAATTTATAATGAATGAAGCTGATACTTGAATTCCACAATCTTTCATTGAAAATATCAGCAGGGATGCCATCAGGAGGAGCAGCAGCATGGTTAGATTTCATTCATTTTATAGCATGTTCAACTTCAGCCAAAACAGATAGAGGTCTGTTCCTTCCCTAAATACACAAGAACAAAACACCACTATTCCATATATCCAAGGTTCATCTGAAAAGATAGCCAAAGTACTAATAAAATATAATCTTCACACCACATGTCAAATAAGCAACCCTGACCAACTCTCCTAATGACAAACTCCATTTTCTAGCATATCTTGGAGTGTATGAAGTTCCATGTTACTGTGACTTAGCGTACTATGGACAGAGAGGAAGATCTGTTAACATCTGCCTTGGAGAACATGAGAAATACATTTGTTATCATTATTATGGCAAGTCAGGACTGGCAGACCATGCTTTGGACATCTCTTCACATGGGATTAAATGGAAGAAAACCAATGTGCTATAGAAGTAGTTACTATTTTTAGTCAGCAATAGCTATGAAGCATTCTTCTAACCTTAACAAATATAGCTACATTAATCTGTCAGAAATTTAGGAGACTCATTTTAAGATTCGCTCCTACTCCACTGTAATACTTAATTTATTCAACACTGAAAGGCACCAAATTAGGATTTGAAATCTTTTGTCCGTTACAATTTGAAGTGTGTAAACTGTAACATGTTGTTTAGGTTTGAAGATGCTGGTTTGAAATCCAGTAAAATATAAGCCAATTTAGTTTTGTTTGGTGTTGTAATGCCATTAAAATAAGTTATGAATAACATCCAATACTCAAGCTTGACAACTAGATAGATGGTGAGGTCCTCCATCTATCTAGCTGAAATGATTTCTCCAATGAGAATTGACTAAGGCAATGTCCTTAAGGGGGAGGGGGAGTTGATCCATCCTTTTCTAGTATCATGGCCGTGGGTCATCTTTATGCATTTCCAATTTGAAAAATTTTGAACTTTTTCTTTTCTTATTTTCTCTGCCACAGAAATAGGAAAATTCCATTTTCTTATTTTCATTCCGTTGGTTTTGCTCTTGTTATATGCTATTTTAATAATCAGAAGGCTTTAAAAATAAAAAAAAAGTAACGTTTCTATTTTGTACTGAAAGAACTTGATAGCAGATGGAACAAATCAAATTTTGCTGCAAGCAATCTAATCTCTCCCTAATAATATTTAACCATTAATCCAGGAATGTACATTGTCATTATTATGCAAGATTCAAATAATACCTGTTGCATACATTATTATTTATTATGTGATACCTCCGAGGACTCATCGTAGGAGGGCACTCCCACTACCCATACACATATCTCTCAGCCTCTCCTACTTAATTCTCCAACTACTCAAACTCACCTTCTCCATTACTAAATCCTCCAAATACATATAACACCACTACTATTACCATCAACACACAATGCTATCTCCACCACCACCATCACCAACAGTATTTTTTATCTGTAAATTGCATGTTCCCCTAGCCGATTTATCTGTGTGCAGGATGAAAAATTGGAGTTTCCAAGAGAAAAATTTGCTACTTCCGTATGAGATCAGCCAACTCACCTTCAATTGAAAAAACCTATATAAAGATTCCTCTCATGATGACAAGAATCAAACTCAGATCTCTTCCAAATAAAGGACACAACGTCCCATTGTTCTTCCAATTGCACTGTGGAGGCGCTTAGATGATGTGTGCTATTTAGCCACATGGTCCAGACACACCTTCAGTACATTCAAATAACCAACATCCAAAATTCACCCCACAATGGAAAAAGGACCAAATAACTGTCTGTCCTTCCCATACATACCAGTCACATGCCCTCCAAATACTTCATCATCCCTCTTTAGAATTATCTATAGTTGATGTGCTTTGTTTATTTTCCCTTGTTTCCAACTTCTATCAGTTAATAAATACATGCTAATTTTTTTAAACAGTTGTAATTATTGGAGGAAATAACATATTCAAAATTAGAAGGTAAAAGCATGCTTATCTATTCTTTCATCAATACACTAAACTTAATCTCTCTTAAACTAAGTGCATTAAAAATTTTACACATACTATAGTGAAAGCTAAAATTTAAGGGTGACACTTGTCTATGTAAACATCTGAATCACATAAGTTTATGCTTTTGTGGTTTCTCCTCGGTGATTTTTTTTTTTTTTTTGGTACCTGAGCTTTTTGTTGTTTAAATATTTTAATGTAAGAATTGAAATCAACGTCACACACTCTTCTTTATATGAGTACCCCTCTGCTTCAATTCTATAAGGAATGCTTCTCAGTGTTGCGAACTAGAAAAGAAAAAAATAAAATAAAACACACTGATATTTTTAAAACCATGCAACAAACAATTATGGAATTATAAAATTAAAGAACCATTAAAAGTTAATTTTTTAATTACAAATTTGATTTGGTGAATCAAGAATGAAAAAGTTTTGTAGAGTAACTCTATGTAGTCAAACTTTCATTAACTACTCTCATCATGAAAAGTCTGATCAAACACCACAGGTACAATGCTATTCTAAAAGGAATTCACAGCAAACCATTTCTGTGGTGCCTATATATTGTCCAGAGTGAGAATTAACTATATTTAAGCATTCAGATCATATTGCACTTATTACAATCTTTTTGAAAGTAGTGGAGAATGCCATTATTTTCAAGAGATTGAGGTGAGTCTTCAAAGCCAGCTTCAACTTGTAGACTCATAAGTTAATCAGTAATCACCAATATGGAATTTAGAGAAACTATGGAAAATGAGAAACTCACTTGTTGCTCTTGGTATTTCCAAGAATGCATCTGATCTGATAATGAGATCTTAACCAAGCTTCCATTTTAATGTTTCTTGCCTACCACTTATGATTGGATTGTCAGCTTTCTCTCTGATCATTCATTACATGTCATGATTGCAGTTCAGAGTGCTGTGTTCTCTATCACACACACTCCTTTCCAAATACATAAATGATCTTTGATTAGAGCCTCCATAGCTCAGTTGATTAAGATGGGCTCTTTGGCTGGAAAGACCCAGGTTCAAATCTTGTCTGTGATATGAGGAACATTTATCAGTTGTTTTCAATCAAACAGTGAGTTAGCTGGTCTCATATGGAGGTGGAAGATGTTTTCCTCCAGAAACTTGAGTTTTTCATCCCTGAAAGCAGGCAAACCAGCCAGAAGAACACAATGCATTTGACAGATAAAAATACATTACAGTCAATACGGGCTTCATGAGATGTTACCACATGTCCCCATAAGGGGCCTCATGGACACTGTATCATCATACATTAATTAATTAATCTTCTTTTATTAACCTCAAATCCATCCATTTGCTGATGGTACTATACTCCATTATCCTATATGATTTTCCTTTCTTCACCATGCTAGTCACTCTTCTTGCCTGTGCTTTATATTGTTCATGAGCTTGCTGATCACCATTCTCTAAATTATATCCTTCATACATTTCCTTCTTTTGCAGCCCATGTTTAGTGATGCTACTTATCTATTTAACAGTCACCTGATTTATCCCCTTAATTCTGGGTATGCAATCCAATAATGCTTTCCTTAAATATAGTTCGCCCACCAATTAGAGATCCTTCGACTCTTCTGCGCATCTCAGAAAAAGGAGAATCCATTCCGATAATAGGGTAATCAGTCTGTATAGTGGGATGAGTTGTTTATTATTACCGGTCGGAAAATTAACTTCTCTTTTATGATTATTGTAGTTAACTATGTTGCTTGTATAACAGTTGGAAAATTTTACCTCTAAAGTACGTGATTTCGCGTGTTGGCGACCAATTTGGATGTCCTTCATTTCTTTCTCCCCTTCAGCATGAATCGACTATTCTTGGAAAGACGCGAAGCAGGGACCTACAAACGGTGGGCAAACTATACCACTCAATCATTTCCCATTGCTAACAACATCCTTTCCTTATAATTTCTTAAGCTATAGCATAGCTTCAAGCTACTTACTGAGAATGTCATAATCACTATCTTTGTAGTTACACAGTTAATTAAAGATTCCACATCACCTTATACACCAAGATTGTATGACTGCATAATACAAGGCAAAGTATTATGAGTATTACTTTAGAGACAAATTTGCTGATGCTACCAAATCCAATATTCTCAAACCCCCTAGTACCTTCCATAATGGTTCAGGTAATTCTCTCTCAATGCTGCATAAATTCTGTTTCCTTCTTTCCCTGTGCCCTTTCCTCCTTTAAATCTATATCCTCATAGTTGAGTCTCCTGTAATGACTGCTTTGTGCTCATTGAGCTAATGTGTCAATACATATTATTCATATCACCATTACTTTCTGTGGCTTAGAGTAGAAACCAACTACATTATTTTGTCCGTGGCTTTTGTCCACATCAATGCTTCTTGCTAAATTTCTACTTCTTTTCTTCTGGTTGCAGTCCTTCTGCTGTCATTAGTAAAACCTTTCCCTCAGTTCTGCTCTCAGTATCATTCTTGAAATTACAGTGTCTCTCTTATATTCTATCTCTGTGATAATATTTTCCACTGTTAATCATGTCTCACTAATGCATATAATTTTTGACCATTTCAAGCTAATCAACCGAGAACTCCTCATCACTGTTACTTACTGATACTTCTGGTGTTAGTATGCATGCACTGCAATATCCCATTGAACTCACAGACACTACTGAATCTTTTAATAGTATTTCATTCAAATCTGAGGCCTGAGTAACTGCATTGATTATTATATTATTTTTCTGGATCTTATAAATTTAAATCTAGCATCAAATTTTTTGTATGAATTCTTGCATGGTTTTATATGAAAACAACCATATTTATTGATGCAAGACATGAATTTGTACAAAGTCCCATTTATATTCTCATAATTATATTTATCTGCACCTGCAGCATTAAGAGAAAAGCTCTTCAAAATGCTATAATTATATGGTGTGAACGAAACATTATACTGAGTCTAATGTTCATAGTCCACATATCAGTTATAATTAAAAGAAGTAGAGAAACATGGTATGATGTAAAATCAGGTGTGAGACAAGTGGCGCACATTATCTTCACTGTTATTCATCACCTACATCAAGCATGTCAAACTCAAAGGCTAACACGGGCCAAATAAACGAGGTTTAAGTTTATGTGGGTCGCAAAAAAACAAAAACTTAAATTTTCATAAAAATGCAGGTTTATTTTGAAAAGTACAGTATAAAAAAAGAACAATGATAAAATTAATGTTTTCTCCCCCTGACACTTGGCATCTCTTCTCTGCTATTATCTTTCCTACTTCGGGGGAAATCTTGTTTGCAGTGATTACTTTCAAAACTGATCCAAGGTGAATGTCAGTAATTCTGGATCTGACAGGAGACTTATTTCCCTTCATAATTGTAAATAACTGCTCACACCGATATGTACTTCCAAACATGGATATAATTTCATATGTGAATTTGAGTATTTTTAAACCTGGCAGGTAAATATTTGTAAAATCCAGGCATGCCAACTTCACTGAATTTTGCCTTCAAATCTGAATCGCGCTGGATCTCAATTACCTCTATTTGTATTTGATTAGGTACTGATTCAATATTTATTGAAAAAATCGAAGAAAACAAAGAGAACTTGTCTTCTAAAAATTTTGCAAACCTTGTTTCAAATTCAGTTCTAAGGCTTACAATTTTTTCTGCATATTTTTCATACGATGCAGTTTCACTTAAACTTGATTTGTTCATATTATATGTTGGAAAGTGTGTTAAATCTTCATTTTTCAACTGCTTTTCCCAAAGAACTAGTTTACATTTGAATGCCTTAACTTGGTCACACATGTTCGTAATGATCTGATCTTTTCCTTGCAGTTTTAAATTTAAATCATATAAGTGTTTTGTTATATCAACCATGAAGGATAAATCTTGCAGCCACACTGCATCAATAAACAGGCTTGTGTTTTTAGTTATTAAGAACTGACATATTTCTTCTTTCAAGTCCCAGAATTGTTTAAGAATCTTGGAGCAGAATAGCCAACGTACCTCAGTATAGTAGGACAAACCGGAATATTCGCTGTCTAATTCACTTAAGAAAGCAGAGAACTGTCGCTGATTTAAGCCTCGAGATTTTATGAAATTAATGATTTTTTTGATAGATGCCAACACATTTTCCATGTTTATTACTTTCGCGCATAATACTTCTTGATGTATAATGCAATGTGTATGATGAATCTCGGATCTGTCATAAATTTCACTTTTTTTTGCAGTAATGCCACGAAACCATTGTTTTTTTCCGGTCATAGAAGGAGCTCCACCTGTAGCTACAGAAGTTAATTTTGACAGAAGTAGATTGTATTTTTGCAGAAGTTCAAAAACACAATTAAATATATCTTGTCCTGTACTAGTGTTATGCATTGGTACTAGTTCCAATAATTCCTCAAAAATTTTGAAATCCATGTTGCAAGCACGAACTCCATACTCTCGTCACGAGAGTATGGAGTTCGACCAAATCAGTAATTCTTTCTGCAAACAAAGAGATTGTTTGAAAAGTCTTCATATTTTCAGGACAAATAATTTCTGGAGCTTTAATTAGACATTCCTTAATGAAATCACCTTCAGTAAAAGGTTTCAAGTGTTTAGCTATTAACTCTGACAAGACGTAGCTTGCACACACCGCTGCTTCACTTTCTGGTGATACTTTAGTAAACACGAACTGTTGTTTTTTCAGTCCCGACTTGAGCTCTTTCAACTTTTCTTGTCTCATTAATCCCTCGTAATTATATTTTGATTTATGTTGTTCACAGTGATGATTAATGTTGTATAATTTGGTACACTGATAACATCATTACATATTAAGCAGATTATTTTATTTTTTAATTCACAGCAAAAATACTCCAATTCCCACTTTTTTTTGGAAATTTTGATGTTTGTCAGCAATTTTTCGTTTATTACTATCACTTGGTTTCGATAGACATGCTGAATACAAAGGACTGATAAAAATTAATAATTGTTAACATAAAATAATAGAATATTTTAATAAAAACTGATATTTTTTCTTGAACATCAACTTACAGACACTAAATAACTGCACAAATTAATAAGCGTAATGAACAAGAACAAGAAATGAACAAGAAAAATAAACTTATTTTTCTTGTTCACCGAAAGTAAAATATTTCCTGTTACGCACACCAAACAAGTCAGTTCAAAAAAGACTGATAGACATGGCACTGGCACGTGATAGTAAGTATATAATCGGCTGGTAGAAATAGTGGGGGAAATGGTTTGCCTGCTTGCAAAGGAAATGCATGCAACACAGCTATATGTAGTAATCACTTCCATTGGCAAACGTTTGGCTGGGCTGCAAAAATATTCGTCGCAGGCTGCATGCGGCCCGTGAGTTTGACACCCATGATCTACATGGATCACATTATAAAGGAAAGTGACAGTTATGTCTGTTATCAAAATTAAAAATATTCAAATCAGCTCTTTACATTATGAAGATACTGTTATAACTCTTAAATAAATCCAGTATAAGTCTGCAAGGTTCCTTAACTAAACTGAATAACTGCTTAAATAAATTTGGTAGGAAAATCAGCAATAAAAAGATAAACACTATGTTTATCTTTTTATCTAAAAAAAAGGCAGAACACTGAAATAGGTTCTATAGGTTCTTCATTCAGCTGAATCTGAATGAAGAAGCTATAGAACAAGTAAAACATTACATTTATCAGTTTTGTTTTGTATTTTTAACCACCATCTATAATGAATTATATATATTAAAAGTTTTCAATTTTAAATAGACAACAGAGTTAGCAAAGATGTATGGTAAGAAATCAACTGAATAAATTTATATGGCAGAAGAGAGAGAAATCAGTCCAAAACCTAAAACAGCTGAATACAAGGCAGTGTTGAAACCAATTTTAACTTATGGATATGAGAATTAGGTCAGAAATGAAACAGTTGGTGAAAGATTGAAAACCACAGATATGACACAAATATGACAAAAAAATTAGAGGAGTTAACAGATGTCATTTGTGGCAATATCATTAAGCATGAAGCTATTAGATAGGAACTTGACATTGTAGGCATTCAAAAATTTGTGAGCAGAGTTAAGCACAGGTCACTTAAACAGAATGGGAAAGGTATTTCATGATAAGATGGCAGAGAAAAAAACCAGAGGACCAAGATCTAAGTGGGATGCAGTAAGAAATGCCTTAGAAGACTTGAAACATAAGCTATGGCAATATTGAAGTCCTGACAGATAAGACTTATTTGGTGAAAGTCAACTGTCAAATTAGTAATAATGTAACAATTCTATGTGGTACTACAACAGTATCCTGATATGGAACTTCTAAGTGCATATCAAGTGTTTACAGGAATGTAATAATAAAAGGGGGTTTGTTATTACAAAGAAAATGGGGAGGGGAGGATTAATTTTAAATATAATAAAAAGTTCTATACAACATACAATTAACACAATTTGGGATTATGTACTCTAGACATATATTTTTGATTTTTCTAATTTTATCTTCACAAATGGACCTCCATGGCCTATTCATGAGGAAAACAGGTCATTTGTTCTTAGAATGATACAGTTTTAAATGCTTGCCTAATCTAGGCAAGGAATCTTTATCAGGCCTTTTTTTTCTTTTTCAGCTGATTCTCTTAGCCAGTCAATGTGACAGCTTCTACTTACTAATTAGTTTTGAGTAGAAATAGCATGGTATTTGAATGTAACTTGTTTTTGTTGTTGCAATCAGTAAATTCAACATCAGTTCATGACATCTTTTCTTTGTTAGATCTGTGTATTATTTTTCATACACATATACAAGTAAAGTAATTAAATCATTTCATCTATTTAGATTTGGTTATTTTTTTAAAAAATATAATTAGAAGAGCAACATAGTACAACATATTATAACTTTCAATCTGAGTAAAAAAAAAAAAAAAAAAGACTTTTTATGATATTAAATTGAAACAATTTATGAATCTCTGATGCGAAATAGGGATTCAAAGTTTCATAAACTACACTCTAATTTGACACATTTATCAGTTGTTGTTTTTTTTGTTTTTTTCAAACCACTATTCAATAATGAATTTGTGTGTGTGTGTGTGTGTGTGTGTGTGTGTGTGTGTGTGTGTGTGTGTGTGTGTGTGTGTGTGTGTGTGAAGCTCGATTTACTGGGTTGTTGTACATTTTTATAAAAAGATTGAATGACTAGAACACAGAGAAATGAAAACAAAGTTTATTAGTACTACACAACTAGTTTCAGCTTGTATCAGCCTTCGTCAGGTGCACATTAAAAAAGAGGAAATAACCAGTAAAAACACATGGAGGAAATAACTGTAAACAACACGGAAAATTAGTGTATATATATTTCAACATTGAAACGTTGAAGTCTGCGCATTCAAACTTGTTTCCTCGCTGGCTTCATTGTTGGGCATAGGCATGCGTATAGCATCTCGTGAACGCCATTATTTGACCACAGTATTTGATACAAAATGCACTCTCGCTTTTTATTTAACAAAAAAACCACGTTATCTCAGGATATTGAACAATCTCTAGGTAGTGACAGTTGGAATCTTATTAGAGTGAGAAGTGAATCTCAAGCTGCCAAAATTCAAAACGACAATAAATTGAAACTTATTAAAAAATTCGAAGCCCTTAAAAAAATGCAAAGTAATTTGACTTCTTTGAAACCACACCTCCATCCTGACAAAAGTTGTGATTAACAAATCAACTTATAATCTTTCTGATGCAGTGTCCTCAGTAAAAAAAGTGTCCTCAGTAAAGGCCTAAATTTCATTTTATCTCCTAGATCTATTCTGAAAGAATTATTACTTACCAAGATAGAAAAAAGCTACCTGCTTTCTTCCTACCCAAGGGGCAAGCCTACTCTGCATTGAATCCATTTTCATCATCAACAACACCAAACCCCCTACAGACAATATTTCTTTATCGGAACGACAGGCTCTTAAGAAGTTACAAAATGACAAAAATATAATTATTCTTCCCGCAGATAAAGGCAACGCCACAGTTGTTCTTAACATTGATGACTATCAAAATAAGATGATGCAATTATTATGGAGTGACACTTAATTGATCCTTGAGAGAGATCCCACTCTTGAACTCCACAACTGGACCAACAATTTACTGAGAACTACCTCCGAATTACCTCGAAACATTCGCCTTTCGTTCTCTCCATCCACTTATATCACGATTATATAGACTTCCTAAAATTCATAAGGCAAATACCCCACTTCAACCTATTGTAGAAGGAATTGACTCTCCAACATACAACCTTTCCAAATATCTAGCAAAATCTCTCAAATGTTTTTCCGGTAACTCATCGTCCTTTATTAAAAACTCTGTGGATTTCGTATCATGTATAAAAGATATCATTATTAAGGAAGATGAAATCATGGCAAGCTTTGACATAGTCTCCTTATTCACCAATGTTCCTATAGACAAAGTTCTTGTTCTACTCAAGGATAAAATATCTAAAAAGATTATGGCCTTACTTACTCATTGCATCACCTCAGGATACCATCTATAAACAGAATCATGGTCTTGCAATAATGGGTAATCTGTTGTCTCCTGTACTTGCTAACATCTATCTAGAAGATCTGGAAGTTAAAGCCATCTTTTCCTATCCTTTAAAACCAAGAATTTGGAAAAGATATAGTGACGACATTTTCCTGATTTGGAGTCATGGCCGTGATTCTCTCCTGAATTTCCTTGAACATCTAAATAGTCAACACCAAAACATAAAATTTACGGCTGAGTTTGAAGCTAATGGTTCTCTTCCTTTTTTTTTTTTAGACGTCAAACTGACCCGTTCCTCAGAAAAACTTAAAATCTTGATTTACAGAAAACCTACATACATTAACAGATATCTCCACAGTCATTCCCATCATTATCCTCCTCAGAAGTTTGGAATCATTTCTACTACAGGACATCGTGCTTGCTCTCTTCTTAATGACGAGATAGAACTTAATAAAGAACTAAATTTTCTCAAGTCTACTTTTCAATTAAATGGTTATTCTCAAAAAATTATTGATAAATTCCTATTTAATCCTCCCGGTCGCCGTAATGAAGAAACCATTAGTGTAAAAGGTAATATTTCTATTCCATACATATGCTCTGTCTCACCCAAATTAGCCAAGGTTCTAAGAAAATACAACATAAGAACTTTATTTACTCCTCTTCCTAAAATCCAATCCCTTGTGAGCCATCCAAAACCTAGACATTATAATCTTAAATATCCTGGTGTTTACCAGATCTGGTGCAACTGTGACATACTTTACTTTGGCCAGACAGAGAAGTCAATCAAGTTACGCATTGAGGAGCACAAGAGATACATTATTGATACATTTACTTACAAGAGAATGCGAGCCAGTGCTTTGTCTAGTCATGTTCTATTCTCGGCCAATTCTAATGAAGAAAATATAAGTAGAAAATAAGTAGAAAAGAAGATAATAGAATCAAAGGAAATCATTCTCAAACCCCCCCCCCCCCTTACATCTTAACAACCTGAGTTACAACCTTTCAGACTGTCACTGTGCTGTGGTCAAATACTGGCGTTCACGAGATGCTAGCCCAACAATGAAGCTAACGAGGGAACAATTTTGAATGCGGAGACTTCAATGTTTCAAAGTTGAAATATATATATGCTAATTTTCCATGTTGTTTACAGTTATTTTCTCTTTGTGTTTTTACTGGTTATTTCTTCTTTTTTAATGTGCACCTGACGAAGTCTGATACAAGCTGAAACTAGTTGTGTAGTACTAATAAACTTTGTTTTCATTTCTCTCAGTTCTAGTCATTCAATCTTGTTATAAATAAATAAATATATATATATATAAAGACTTCTAATGGGATTATATTGATCAAGTACACATAATAAACAACTATGCTTAACCAACTAAGGCTGTTCGCATCTTCAGGGTACATAACTGATGTAAGGCACTAAAAGTAAAAAATTGTTACAAACTATAATCAACCGATTCAAATTATATTAGACAAAAGAACATAGCACGTACGAAACATGCATCGAGCATGCATGATCTCACTTGTTATTTAGGAACGTTCTATGGTTGGCACTGTAATTCAGTTCTGGTGAGTTAAGAGATCTAATAAGGATCTTCCAGATCACAGGCAAGATTAATCCTTGGTTCCTGTTAAGGTTTTGTGTACAGCGGGCAACTAATGTGGCTTCTTTAATAAATCAGGAGCGGAAGTGCTCATCTATATAAGGAATTGTGTTTCTATCCCACTCTATGACATGGTTCGTTCTTGAGAAGTGAAAAGCTAACCCCGATTTTTCTTCTCTGTTATTATTGACATCACCAATGTGTTCTTTTTGCCTAATTTCAAGGCTCCTTGAAGTCTGGCCGATATAATTCAAGCCGCATGAGCAAGGTATGTTGTAAACTCCAGCATATTTGAAGAAAAGATGGTTATCTTTTGGAGATCTTAAGAATTGTCTATGCGTTTCTGTAGGTTTAAAGGCCACTCTTATTTTATGTGGTCTAAGGAGTCTTGCAATCTTATTCGAAACTGTCCCTAAGTATGGAATGATGATGGTAGAAATATAACGTATGTCATCTCGTTGTCTTTGTGGGGGGTCAGAGAAAAGTATCTTGTGGACGAGTCTTCGAGGAAATCCCTTTCATGGTAAGGTTGTTAGATATCAGGGATAGTTCTTCCTGGAGGTCCTGTTGCTCTGTTGTAAGGAGAGAAGCATGGTTCTTCAGCATGTGCACAATGCTAAGTTTCTGAGATATGTGGTGGGGAGGAAGTGAAATGTAAATAACATCCTGTATTGGTAGGTTTGCAGTAAACTGAGAGGTCGATACTACCATTCATTAGCTTCTTAATTAAAGTGTCAGAAATGGTAATTGGTTATCTTTTTCAAGTTCTAGAGCAGATTTGATTGTGTGGTGTAAAGAGTTCATCTTGTTTAGGAAGTCTAACAGGTCCTTTTTTGTGTGGTTCCAAACAATAAATCATCCACATATCTCCACCATACTGTGGGTTTAGGGACTACTTGTGATAAGATTTTACTTTCAAAATCCTCCATAAAGAGATCAGCACAAGATGGAGAGAGGGGGCTACCCATTGCAAGGCCAGTCAATTGCTGATATATGGTTTTATTCCATGTGAAAAAGTTTGATGTTAAACTATGACAGAATAGAGAAGTAATATCTTGTGGGAGCAAACTTCCTAAAATGTTGATGACTTCCTCCACAGGGATGTTAGTGAATAGAGATGTAACATCTAAGCTAGCGAGTAGATCTGTATTGGAGATTGAGATGTTGTTCAGTTTCTCTACGAAATGTTGTGAATTTCGTATACAAGTATCTGAATTATGGACGCGTGGTTTGAGGAGGCCTGCCAGGTGTTTAGATAACAGATAAGTGGTCAAATTGATTCCATCTACAATCAGGTGTAGTGGTATTCCATTTTTGTGTACTTCAGGAGCACCATATAGTCTTGGAGTTAGTGGATGCATAGATTTCAATCTTCGTTTTAAGTCTATAGGCCAGTTCACCATATGATGTATTAAATCGTTGGTGTCTGTGTTTTTTTAGTATTGGACCTGTGGCTAAGACATGGTAGGTTGATGTATCCGATAGTAAGCTGTTAATCTTATCTTCGTAATCACTGGTGTTTAAAATCACTGTGGAATTACCCTTATCTGCTTTTAATATGATAATCTCTTTCTTTTTCTTCAAATTGTACAATGTTCTTTTTGTACAATGTGTTACTGTTTGGAACCACACAAAAAAGGACCTGTTAGACTTCCTAAACAAGATCAATACTCTAGAACTTGAAAAAGATAACCAATTACCATTTCTGGACTCTTTAATTAAGAAGCTAACGAATGGTGGTATCAACCTCTCAGTTTACTGCAAACCTACCAATATAGGATGTTATTTACATTTCACTTCCTCCCATCACATTTCCCAGAAACTTAGCATTGTGCACATGCTGAAGAACCATGCTTCTCTCCTTACAACAGAGCAACAGGACCTCCAGGAAGAACTATCCCTGATATCTAACAACCTTACCATGAAAGGGATTTCCTCGAAGACTCGTCCACAAGGTACTTTTCTCTGACCCCCCACAAAGACAACGAGATGACATACGTTATATTTCTACCATCGTCATTCCATACTTAGGGACAGTTTCGAATAAGATTGCAAGACTCCTTAGACCACATAAAATAAGAGTGGCCTTTAAACCCACAGAAACGCGTAGACAATTCTTAAGATCTCCAAAAGATAACCATCTTTTCTTCAAATATGCTGGAGTTTACAACATACCTTGCTCATGCGGCTTGAATTATATTGGCCAGACTTCAAGGAGCCTTGAAATTAGGCAAAAAGAACACATTGGTGATGTCAATAATAACAGAGAAGAAAAATCGGGGTTAGCTTTTCACTTCTCAAGAACGAACCATGTCATAGAGTGGGATAGAAACACAATTCCTTATATAGATGAGCACTTCTGCTCCTGATTTATTAAAGAAGCCACATTAGTTGCCTGCTGTACACAAAACCTTAACAGGAACCAAGGATTAATCTTGCCTGTGATCTGGAAGACCCTTATTAGATCTCTTAACTCACCAGAACTGAATTACAGTGCCAACCATAGAACGTTCCTAAATAACAAGTGAGATCATGCATGCTCAATGCATGTTTTGTACGTGCTGTGTTCTTTTGTCTAATATAATTTGAATCGGTTGATTATAGTTTGTAACAGTTTTTTTACTTTTAGTGCCTTACATCAGTTATGTACCCTGAAGATGCGAACAGCCTTAGTTGGTGAAACTAGTTGGTAAAGCATAGTTGTTTATTATGTGTACTTGATCAACATAGTCCCATTAGAAGTCTTTTTATCTGTTATGGTCAAGAAAATTAACATTTTTTAACACACACACACACACACACACACACACATCAGGGGCATATATTCTGGGTGTGCGGTGCACACCCATGGAATATTAGTATCATCGATATTATATTTTTGCATTTATTTCTGTTAAAGACTCTCATAATTATTTTCTGGCTTCACATGATTCCTAGAATTAAACACAATATACTAATTGCTTCATGAAGAGGATAAATTTTTGACATGTAAACATTGCATTGCATTCGCATTAATAACTCGCAGTCCCAAATACGGACACAGTTGAGCTCTTTGAGCAGATATACAGATGATGTCAAATGCTTAGTGTTCCAGTGGTTTTGAACCACCCAGAAGGCAAGGAAGGGGGTGTGCTGAGACAATCCATCCATCCATCAGTGTTTCTAACATGCACTTAAGTGCCGACAACCTTCCAACACCTTCTATTCTTGGACTTTGCAACCATAATTCAAGGATAAGGTGGTTACGTAACCCTGTGCCTCCCAGAGTGTCCTATGTCTGTAGATGCATGTGTTGATGGGAACCGGTTTGCCTGTTCTGGGGGATGAAAAACCCAAGTTTCCAGGTGAAAAAACTCCCTACCTCCACATGAGACCAGCTAACTCACCTTTTGTCAAAAGAAACCAGATAAACGTTCCTTACGTCAAGAATGGGAATTGAACCCAGATCTTTCCAACCAAAAAGCTTCATCTATACTGACTGAGCTATGGAGGTTCATGAGCAGAGACAATATCACCCAGAAATCAGTGGCTGTGATTGGTTATCATTTCAACCAATCCAAGTGGATGATGTCTTTTGTTATGAGTTGCTATTTTTGTTTTCTGAGTTTCATCTGTTTTGTACATGTGTGAAGCATGAACTGACGTGTTTAAGACACTGATATGGACATGTTTTTAATATATAATTTTCTAGAAATAATTTATAATTTTTTTGCCCATATTTACAATGGGAAACACAGTGTTGATGATCTACTTAATGTCCTGTTTTCTACCAGAGCTTTTGCGGACTTTATGATTGCAGTCGAAGGAGGTAAACTTCGTCCTCCTCTTCTAAATTTACTATTATATGTACACCATTGGGTAATTCAAATATACCAACCAAATATAGCATACTCCTTCATTATTGTTTTTTTAATATATCTTAAACACATTGTCTCCCACTCTACACAGATTTGGTTACAATTAGTTGATAAATTAAAGTATTTAAAGTTATTATTATTATGTATTAATGTATTATGTATTACGAGAGATCTCCAGGGAGGCCACATACTACACCAGCTATCATACTTATTCTTGAATTCATTCGCACTGCTTGCACTCACAACATCCAATGGCAATCCATTCCAATCACGCACCACCCTCTGAGAGAAAAATCTAGCTCTCATACCCTTCTTGGCGGCCTTCATTCTCAGCTTCCAAGGATGCCCTCTCATCCTTTCCTCACCCCTCCATCAATTGAAATCCTGTATGAACCTTTCAGAAGTTTGTAAGTCTCAATCATATCACCCCTCTTTCTCCTGTTTGCTAGTGTCTGCAGTCTACAAATTCTCAATGTGTCTTCATAATCAGTATTCCACAATCCTGATATCATTTTTAACACTCTCCTTTGTACTCTCTCCAATATATCAAAATCACAACGGAAACCAGAAGACCAGACATGCGCACAATAGTCCAAGTGAGGTCTCATCAAGGTCTTGTAAAGAGGCAAAATAACATCCTTATCTTTACATGTGAACGTTTGTTTCAGCATTGCAATTATCTTTTGAGTTGTATTTGCAATCTTTGCCACATGGCCCCTAAACTTCAACTTCCTATCTATTAACACTTTATTACATTATTTATAACATTTTATGATCGTACAATTAATTGCATTGGACCAATTAAGATGCACACTGATGGGATATGTACTTTTCAAACTTTCACACATCGATAAAAATGTAATTATCCAGTCAAATTGATGTGAATTTTGTAGAGAGGATTGCATAAGCCACATGACAGCACACCCACACTGAAATAGGCATGTGGTGCAATATATATATATATATATATATATATACTAGGGGCTATGCCCCTCCCCCAGTGCCTACGGCGCCCAACCCCTCCGAGTTCCGGACTGGTAGGCTGGTTCTCCTTGAATTCTGATGATTCGACACTCAGGGTAGCCCCTGAGTTTCAAAATGTTTCAAAAAATGTGACATAAAAAGGCTTATCATTCTTATATAGGGTAGATATATATGATTATCCGTGGTATTTACTCGGTATGTAGATATGTTCATATTATTTACTGACTGAATTCCGAGAATTAAACAATTAATTTTAATTAACACACGTTTCGTCGGAATGCCTACTTCTTCAGGTGTGAGTACATTAAAAGCACACATAAAAACACCATAAAGAAACATTGTGCACTACAAAACAGACTATGAACTGGCATTAAGTTTGAACTGAAGCTACAGTCTGGGATAAAGTTGTATTGTTAGGCATCTGCGAGTATGTGGCTTCACGAGTGCGCCACTATCTGATAGCAGAGCTAGAAATTGTCCTGGACTCTTATCACATAAACAGTAACCTTAGTTATAATTTGCCAGATTCATATAGCTCTGCTATCAGATATTGGCGCACTCATGAAGTCACACACTCGCAGATGCCTAACAACAGAACTTTAGCCTAGACTGTAGCTTCAGTTCAAACTTAATGCCAGTTCATAGTCTGTTTTATAGTGGTACAACGTTTCTTTATGGATTTTTATGTTTGCTTTTAATGTTCAAATCGGCATTCCGACGAAACATGTGTTAATTAAAATTAATTGTTTGGCTAATTCTCAGAATTCAGTCAGTAAATAATATGAACATATATATATATATATATATATATATATATCTGGAATGTATAATTTAAAATAGATATGAAATGTTTTATTAAATCAGAGCAAACAAACATTCACAAACCTCCCTTTCTGTTGTTTAATTTTTGCAGAGTAGTACCACTACACCATGATGACATCCAGGATCATTCATCTGGTGGTTTCACCACTTTTCTATAAGCATAAAATAAGCAAGAAATTATCAAACATGAAATTAAACTATATTATCTACAAACTTATTTCAGCCGAAATATATTAACAGTAGCATATGTAAAACTTTAATAAGTAATCTGCATACATCCCTCACAAGGGGATGCCACAAAAACAACAGTAATAATTTCAAATGCAAATATTCTGCAAACAATACTGTTGACAGTTACCTAAAATAGTATACACAGTCTTGCCATAAATACTGTTACAACTTCCACACACCCCTGCTCTGCCAACAGAATTGCATGAGTCCGGTTCGGTTAGTGGCATTGTGTGCAGCTAACATTTGCATGTTTATCAGTGGAGAGAGTTGACTAGCTGTGCAGGTTAATATGCAGTAGAGAGATTATGAGAACCACACAGCTGTAATAGCACTTCACAAGGCTGAAATGCAGCCATCTGTTATTTTCAACATGCTAAAAACACTCGAGATCAGTAAAATGTTTGTGTATCGGATTATTAAATGTTATAACGATACAGAAGATGTATCTGACCACCAAAAACAAAAGGTAGACCATGCTGTGTTAGGATGCAACAGCAGGGTTGTGAAGGCATGCTTTCGCCATAAACCTGTGAGAACACAGTCCGTGTGTAGAGGCTTAATGAATTGTATATACAGCACTCAGAAAGGATTAAAAACAGAATTTAATTCTTCCTATATTTCGTCTCAGTCAATGAGACATCTTCAGGGATTACAAAAAAACTAATGTAACATATAAATAAATAACAAACAATCCTAAGCCCAACCATGTGGGTGACACTAAAGTCCTATCTAGGTGGAGCGCCCTCTAAGGGCAATTGTTGGTGGCCTGGAATGTAAAGTGGGATCTCTGGTGATAAGCGTTTCCCAAATTTAGGGGGCTTAATGCAACCATATTTGTTAAGATTTGGTTGATTCCTGAGAGCTGCTGCTGCTGATTCTAAAAATAGTCTTTCTCTTTTGAATTTGCTGTGGTGGAGCATGGTGGTTTTTTCCCACAAGATCCTGTGGGTTGCATCCAAGACAAGACAACCACGACTATGGTCAGTCAGCCAGGCCTGACTGACCATAGTCGTAGTTGCAGATGTATGACTTATGTTCCTCCAGGCAGATAGTAGCTGATCTGCCTGTCTGTCCAAAGTACGTCAGTTTACAGGAACAGGGTACTTTATAGACTCCTGGCACTGAGAGAGAGGAGGGAGTTGATCTTTTGTAGAGCAGATAAAGGTAGCAAGTTTGCAATGGGGCTTAACTGCTGTGTGTAGGTTGTACTTTTTTAAAATCTTGGCTATTTTTTCAGATGTGCCACGGATTTAGGGTATGGTGACGGCATTTCTAAACTCTTTTTGAAGAGAAGACCAGGGAATGGGGGGGGGGGGCGATTATTTTTTTAATGTTGTGATCACTGTAGCCATTGGAGACCTTCCTTCTATCTGGCTAAGATATGTAGATGATGTGTTCTCTAGTTGGCCTCATGGCCCAGACACATTAGACGCCTTCCTCAGTCACCTCACCAGCCTACATCCAAAAATCCAGTTCACGATGGAAAAGGAAAAGAACAATTGTTTACCCTTCCTAGACACCTTAGTTACATGCCTTCCCAATGGTACACTTTCCTTCACGGTATATAGAAACCTACGCACACAGGCAGATACATCCACAAATGCTCCCACCACCACCCTGCTCAACAATATGGCATTATTAAAACTCATACCATAAGAGCCCACAATCTTTGTTCCAGTGGAACCACCCTTACAACTGAGATTGACCACATACACAACACTTTCCTCTCCAATGGCTACAGCAATCACAGCATTAAAAAAATGATCAGGTTCCCCCCCCCCCCATTCCCCGGTCTCCTCTTCAAAAAGAGTTTAGAAATGCTGTCACCATACCCTACATCCGTGGCACATCTGAAAATATAGCCAAGATTTTAAAAACGTACACTCTACACACAGCATTTAAGCCCCACCGCAAACTTGCTACCCTTATCAGCTCTACAAAAGATCAGCTCCCTCCTCTCTCAGTGCCTGAAGTCTATAAAGTACCCTGTTCCTGTAAACTGGCGTACTTTGGACAGACAGGCAGATTAGCTACTATCTGCCTGGAGGAACATAAGTCATACATCTGCAACCACGACTATGGTCAGTCAGGCTTGGCTGACCATGTCTTGGATACGACCTACAGGATCTCATGGGAAAAAACCACCATGCTCCACCACAGCAAATTCAAAAGAGAAAGACTATTCTTAGAATCAGTAGCAGCTCTCAGGAATCAACCAAATCTCAACAAATATGGTTGCATTAAGTGTTTCCTAAGATTTGGAAAATGCTTATCTATTAATAGAGGTCCCACTTTGCATTCCAGGTCACCTACAACCACCCTTAAAGGGCACTCCACCTAGATAAGACTTTAGCGTCACCCACGTGGTTGGGCTTAGTATTGTTTGTTATTTGTTTTTATGTTACATTAGTTTTTTTATAATCCCTGAAGATGTCTCATTGACTGAGACAAAATATAGGAAGAATTAAATTCTGTTTTTAATCCTTTCTGAGTGCTGTATACAATCCATTAAGCCTCGAACATGATGGTGAGAATACAGAAAGTGATGTCATGAGAGATGAACATTTCACAGAGAATGATATCACATGTACGAATTGACCTATATAATCAATGATAACACTGAATGATATAATCACGTAATCACAAGAAAGATATTTATTTAACCAAATATTTCGGTCTGGAAATAGCAGACCATCGTCGGTGGTATTACAAGAACAGTTTAAAAAAAAATATATACAAGCTAGAATACTAACAATAGATCGTTGAAATTAGAACATGCCGCGTGATGTTATATCACTAAGTATGAAACGAAATATTTTGAAGTAGAAACATGATTGAATTTGCTATTAAAAAAAAAAAAAAAAAAAAAAAAAAAAAAAAAAAAAATTAATGAGTAATCTTGATTAGGCTTTCCCAGATTTTTGATATAGATATGCAGTCATTACGATTCAGGTTGGGATGATGGAGCAAGGCCTCCACGCTTTCCTTGAACAAACGTTCGAACCTATAACGGGATCTATGTAAGAGGCGAGTTTTGGACCAAAGGATGCTGTGGTCAGTTTCAATCCCGTGTTGAGCCAAACCAGACTTTTCAGGTTTATTGTGAAGAATGGATGATTGATGTTCTTGGATTCTTTTTTAATAGCAAATTCAATCATGTTTCTACTTCAAAATATTTCGTTTCATACTTAGTGATATAACATCACGCGGCATGTTCTAATTTCAACGATCTATTGTTAGTATTCTAGCTTGTATATATTTTTTTTTTTAAACTGTTCTTGTAATACCACCGACGATGGTCTGCTATTTCCAGACCGAAATATTTGGTTAAATAAATATCTTTCTTGTGATTACGTGATTATATCATTCAGTCTTATGTCGCAAGTATCCTTAAAACAACAAATGATAACACTATAATCAAATCTAACACTCTTTGAGCTCGAGTTCTTTCCGTTGCATACTGCTGGAGGAAGTTGTCTTGCAGCAGCTCAATAAATTCAGTTTCATTTTGCTCATGAGATTTTACTGCTACCCAATCAATATTTGGATAATTACAGTCTCCCAAATGGAGAAAATCCTGAAAAACATCCCAACTCAACATCAGAGTTCAAGATTGGTACTATGAACATAAGAAGCCTGAATGATAATGGAGCTAGCTAAGAAATTGGATAGATCGACATAATTGGGGGTGACAAACAAAAAAAGGCAAAAACTGGTGAGATCTTTCTGAGCAATAAATACAAAAATAATATATTCAGGTAATGAGAATCAGGGAAAAGAAGGAGCAGATATAGTATTCAACTAAATATGAGACTAATCTTCTTGAAAGGCAGGCAATATCAAGTAGAGTGATATGGGCAAATATCATAATGGTGAACTGGACAATGAGACTTATTTGTGCCTATGGTCCGACAGAAGGGTCTACTAAGGTAGAAGTGGAGGAATTTTTTGAGGCTTTAGAGAAGGCAACTGACACAATGAAAAGGGAAAAGTTGGTCCTTGTTGGGGATCTAAATAGCAGAGTAGGAAATGATTGCAAGACATACAAAAATATTTTGGGAAAATTTGGAGAAAAGAGCAAAGCTAATAATAATGGCAAATGCCTGTTGGATTTCTGCTCAGAACATGGACTGGTTATTACTAATACAATGTTCTAACATACAATGTTCAAGAACCAAGTAATAAGAAAAAGTCTCATTGACCATGTTATTGTTGATAGTGTTTTCTCACTGGTGACTGAAATTAGAAGTGATCATCATTTAGTATTGAGCAGGATAAAATTGAATTTCGCACTGAAAAAAAGAACATGTGATAAAGTTTAAAGTGAATAAAACTTGGGCAGCTATCAGATTAAAATACACTAACATTATTCAAGAAAAAATGAAACAGTTTGAGAACAGGAACCAAACCTTGGAGATTCAGTGGCAAATTCTGAAGAAAACATTGATTGATTCAGCCAGAGAGGGGTGTGTGTGGTAAGATTGTCTGCAAGGATAGAAAAATCAGAACTACATAACTTTTTTACTTCCAGTGGTGGACACCTGAAGTAAAAGAGACAGTGAAAGAAAAGAAGTAAGCATATCAAAAGTTCCTGACGAATAAGTCAGCTTGTGATCTTAGAGAATACAGAGACAAATGTAAGAAAGCTAAACACTGTGTAAAACTAGCTAAACAAAAGTCATGTGAAGACTTTGGTAAGAACATAGAAAATAAATATCAAGAAGGTAAGATATTCTGGAGGTTGTTGAAAAAGCTCAGAATTGGAGAAAAGAGTGCTGTAAAAGGAATCAGAGATGATAAAGGTGACATGAAAATTGGAGAAAAAGTTATTTTATTATTATTATTATTTGACACCTTCAGGGAGTCCAAAGACTCATCGAGGGAGGGCACCTGCTCTAAAGCTCTGTCTCCACCAACTGACCGCAACCACACCAACGCCATCTACCGCCGACCACCACCATGTTTTTCCACAGACAATCACAAACATCCATGCCCACGACAGGATTCGAACCCACAACCTTTTGGCTGGAGAGCGAATACGCTAACCACTCGGCCAGCCAGGCCGACCGGTTATCCTTGATGTATGGAGTAATTACTTTGAAAAATTGCTAAATGAAACAAACAGTGATGACAGCAGAATGGTTAAAAAACACCCAATTGACATGCAATCAGGAATGCATATAAATACTTGAAATAGAAAAAGCCATCAAAAGCCTGATATGTAGAAAGGCAGTTGGAGTAGATGATATTCAACTAGAAATGCTAAAGTATGGAGGTATAAAAGTCTTACAGTGGCTGCACTGATTATTGTTCAGAAGGCCTTCACAACTGGAGTAGAGCTCTGATAGTATCCATATACAAAAAGGGATATAAAACTGAATGCAAGAATTACAGAGATATTTTCCTGGTAAGATTTATGCAAGTATACTTCAGAAATAGTTCAGAAGGATTGTGGAAGTAAAGCTTGGTGAAGAACAAGCTGGATTCAGGCCAAACAGAGGCTGTCGGGATCAGATTTTTGCTTTATGACAAACAGTTGAGAAATCATGGGAATATAACAAAGATTTTGTATTATCTGGAAAAGGCATATGACAAGGTGCCAAGACAGAAATTATTCAAAACGTTACAGTTGTATGGTGTCAATGGGGCATTATATCAAGCAATATTTAGTCTTTATTTGAATTGTAAGTCAGCAGTTAGAATTGAAGGAAGTACAGGAAGATGGTTTAATGTTAAATCTGGTGTTAGACAAGGATGTATATTATCACATCTGTTAGTCATTATCTATATGGATCACATTATGAAAGAAAGTGGTATTAAACATGATATCAAAATTGGAGATGTTAATCTCAGCTCTTTGCTTTATGCAGATAATGTCATACTTCTAAATAAATCCAGTACAAGTCTTCAAGATTCCCTGACTAAATTGAATAAATGTTATAATATATGGTATGATGATTATCATCATCATCAAATTCCTGCCATGTACCCTCAAGGGGTGTACAGGATATGACAGTACTACATGAAAAATTTACATCATTACTAACTTCCTATCTACAATTTTCCTCCAAATCAGTCTGTTACTTGTCAAGACTCCAACATTATCAGATCTTATATTTCTATCGTCTAAGGCACTTTGTACCGTATCAATCCACCTATATCTTGGTCTTCCTCTGGGTCGTTTTCCTGCCAACCTGGCAGAGAACACTTGTTTTGCTAATCTTTCCTCTCCCATTCTATTTAAGTGACCATACCACCTAAGATTAGCTCTGCTAATGCATTCCTGGATGCTGACAATGTCAAGTTCTTTCCTAATATCCTCATTTTTAATATGATATTGCCATTGATGCCATCTGTTTACGCCTCTAATCTTTCTCAGGACTCTGATATCTGCGGTCTCTAGTCTTTGGTCAAGTGTTTTACTTCTGACCCAGCTCTCAGATCCATAAGTTAAAACTGGTTTGAACACTGTCTTGTATACAGCTAATTTAGTGTTCCGACTAATTTCTCTTATTCCATATGAATTTATTCAATTGACTTCCCACCATACCAGCTTTGCTGATTCTGTTGTCTATTTCTATATTTAATTTACCATCTTCAGTAAAAATGGTGCCTAAGTAGCTGAAATGTTTCACTTGTTCCACAGGTTCTCCATTCACAACACAGTTGACATTTTCAATGATTCTACCTATTTTCATTGTCTTTGTCTTTTTACAAACAACAACAGCTATTCAATTTAGTCAGAGAATCTTCAAGACTTCTAGCGGATTTATTTAGAAGTATAACATCATCCGCATAAAGCAAAGAGCTGACATTAACATCTCCAATTTTGATATCATGTTTAATACCACTTTCTTTCATAATGTGATCCATATAGATATTGAATAACAGAGGGGATAATGTACATCCTTGTCTCACACCAGATTTAACATTAAGCCATCTTCCTGTATTTCCTTCAATTCTAAATGCTGACTTACAACTCAAATAAAGACTAAGTATTGCTTGATATAATGCCCCATTGACACCATATAACTGCAGCGTATTGAATAGCTTCTCTCTTGGCACCTTGTCATATGCCTTTTCCAAATCGACAAAACTTAAATACAGATCTTTGTTATATTCCCATGATTTCTCGACTATTTGTCGTAAAGTGAACATCTGATCCTGACAGCCTCTATTTGGCCTGAATCCAGCTTGTTCTTCACCAAGCTTTTCTTCCACAATTCTTCTCAACCGTTTCTCAAGTATACTTGCATAGATCTTGCCGGGAACACTCAGTAGGGAAATACCTCTGTAATTCTCACATTCAGTTTTATTTCCCCTTTTATATATGGGTACTATGGGAGCTCTACTCCAATCATCGAGAATTCGTCCCTCTGTCCAGGCTTTCTGAACTATGCAGTGCAGCCACTGTAAGACTTTTATACCACCATACTTCAGCATTTCTGGTCGAATATCATCTACTCCTGCTGCCTTTCCACATTTCAAGCCTTTAATGGCTTTTTCTACTTCAAGTATGGATATGTATTCCTGACTGGTCAGTGTTTTTTATCACTGTGCTGTCATCACTGCTTGTTTCATTTAGCAGTTTTTCAAAGTAATTACTCCATACTTCAGGGATATCTTTTTCTCCTGTTTTCATGTCACCTTTATCATCTCTAACTCCTTTTACAGCACTCTTTCCTCGATTCCTAAGCTTCTTCAACAACCTCCAGAATATTTTGCCACCTTCTTGATATTTATTTTCTATATTCTTGCCAAAATCCTTCCATGACTTTTGTTTAGCTAGTTTTACACACTCTTTAGCTTTCTTACATTTGTCTCTGTATTCTGTAAGACTAAAAGCTGACTTATTTGCCAGGAACTTTTGATATGCTTTCTTCTTTTCCTTCACTACCTCCTTAACTTCCTGTGTCCACCAGAGAGTTCTGATTTTTTTATCCTTGCACACAACCTCACCACGTGCCTCTCTGGCAGAATCAATCAATGTTTTCTTCAGAGTTTGCCACTGAATCTCCAAGGTTTGAATCCTGTTCTCAAACTCTTTCATTTTATTTTCAATAATCTTTCTGTATTTTAGTCTACAGTTCACATCTGAGAGCTGCTCAACTTTTATTCGCTTTAAAACTTTCTTGCATGTTATTCTTTTCAATATGAAATTCAATTTTATCCTGCTCAAGACTAAATAGTGATCGCTTCCAATTTCAAATCCTCTGTACACTCTGGTGTCCTGCACCAGGGAGAAAACATCACTATCAACAATAACATAGTCAATGAGACTTTTCTTATTCCTAGCCTCTTCTCTCGATGTGAATTTGTGCACATTTTTATGTTGGAACATGGTGTTAGTAATAACCAGTCCATGTCCTGAGCAGAAATCCAACAGATATTTGCCATTATTATTAGCTTTGCTCTTTTCTCCAAATTTTCCCAAAATATTTTTGTATGTCTCACAATCATTTCCTACTCTGCTATTTAGATCCCCAACAAGGACCAACTTTTCCTTTTTCATTGTGTCAGTTGCTTTTTCTAAAGCGTCAAAAAATTCCTCCACTTCTACCTTAGTAGAACCTTCTGTGGGACCATAGGCACAAATAAGTCTCATTGTCCATTTCCCCATTCTCATATTTGCCCACATTACTCTACTTGAGACTGACTGCCATTCAAGAAGATTAGCCTCGTATTTTGTGTTGAATACTATGGCTACTCCTTCTTTTCCTTCATTGTTATTGCCTGAATATAACATTTTGTATTTATTGCTCAGAAAGATCTCACCAGTTTTGGTCTTTTTTGTTTCAGTCACCCCTATTATGTCGATCTGGTACTTATCTAATTCCTCAGCTAGCTCCATTTCTTTGCCATTCAGGCTTCTAATGTTGATAGTACCGATCTTTAACTCTGGTGATGTTGAGTTGGGGTTTGTTTTCATATTTGTTCCAGTAGCTGACTTTTCGCTGTTCGCCCTGGTTCCCTGGCGAAAACAACGGGGGCCTTGTTTAACAGGGCGACGCCCCAGCCGGCATGAAATTTTGTCATGTTGTACCATCATTTTTTTTTATTTTGGTTTAACCAATAAGAATACAATTTGGTCGGCTAAATCCCAAATTGCCAGCCCATCCTTGTTTGTTCAGTATCAAAGTAGATACCCAACAGGGTGCACCACGAGAAGGTGAAGTTGGACATTAGGTCAGAAGCCCTGGTCGGTTCTCCGCATTCCTTTAACGGCTATGTGGAGGTCTCCTCTCAGTAATGTATATGGTATGAAGGTTAGCATTAACAAGATAAAGACAATGAAAATAGGCAGAATCATTGAAAACATCAACTACATTGTGAATGGAGAACCTATAGAACAAGAAAAACATTTCAACTACTTTAGGCATGATTTTTATTGAAGATGGTAAATTAAATATGGAAATAGACAACAGAATCAACAAAGTTGGTATGGTAGGAAGTCAAATGAATAAATTTATATGGAATAAGAGAGAAATTATTCAAAATGCTAAATTTACCGTATACAAGGCAGTGTTCCAACCAATTTTAACTTATGGATCTGAGATACAAATAAAACATTTGACCAAAAACTAGATACCGCAGATATGAGAGTCCTGAGAAAGATTAGATGGCTTCAATGGCAGTATCATATTAAAACTGAGGATATTATGAAAGAACTTAACAATGTTACCATCCAGCAATGTATTAGGGGAGCTAATCCCAGGTGGTATGGTCACTTAAACAGAATGGGAGAGGAAAGATTAGCAAAACAAGTGTTCACTACCAAGTTGGCAGGAAAAAGACCCAGAGGAAGACAAATTGGTGGATTAATAGAGTAAAAAGTGCCTTACAAGACAGAAATATAAGATCTCATAATGTTGGAGACTTGACAGGTAACAGATTGATTTGGAGGAAAATTGTAATTAGGAAGTTAGTGATGATGTAAGTTTTTCATTTAGTACTATCATATCTCGTACACTCCTTGAGGGTACATGTCAGTAATTTGATGATGTCTCCCATTATGAATACTCTTTTTTGCACCCATTGGTGATGCTTTACATGATATTTGGTGATGCATTTCTTCACCTCATTAGCAGCACGCCCCTCCTATTCCTGACCTGTCTATCCTTCCTAAAAATACTGTTACCTTTACAGTCAGTACCAGTAAATATGTCTAATTCTGATAGCCAGGTCTCTGCCTACAATCTGAGGTCCCAACATATTGACTAAGGCAACAAACTCTCTCCCTTTGTTTCTGATACTCCTAGCATTCATGTATAAACATAATAATCTACCTGCATGTTCTTTTGCATACTCTTGTCTGCAGTCTACATGATACAGTTGGACAACTTTCAGATCCTAATTCTTCTCTAGTTCCTTACACATGCAGGACTTCTTTGTATACGTTTGATAGGTAGGTGTCAGTGGGGACAGAGCCCCCCCCTAGTATATGTATATATATATATATATATATAAAATGACATTAAAGATATTACGGTCACTTATTTAAGATGTGCTAGTCTAAAAATATTTATGTAGTTCCATAAAGACCAAGCATTTTTACATGAAATATTACCAAGGTCAAACCCAGTAAGAACTGTACCCTGTACATAGATGTTTGTTAAATGTAAATAATCCCAATGGGAACTGTATATGCTCTCTACAAAATAAGGGAATATTCTAGGTGTAAGATTAAGGTAATACCTTGCCACTAGTAAACAGTGTATTTTTAGCTCCTCAAAAAGACATTAAGTTTTGTGTGTGTATTCTACATGGAAACGCTCAAGGTCAGTGCTAGGTGGACCGACAAAGACTTCAAACAAATGTCCGCTGCCAGAACGAATAGGATTTGGGGAGTGTTGGAGAAAAACAATGGAAGGGTCAGTCAGAGAAAGGGATCAAGGGTTTCCACCACTGATCCAATTCTTGCACAGAGATATGGGACCCCGAACATTTCGGGGTCCCATATCTCTGTGCAAGAATTAGTAAAAGGCGTTGGCGAAAAGATCAAAAAAAAGAAGAGTGGAGAGTGTGTGATTTGGTTCCAGAAGTTTTCATCGGTGACCCAGAGGTCGTTGGTCAGTCGGCAGTCATCCGTCAGATGTATGCCATCGGGAACGCGATGTCTGGAGAAAGTATGCCAGAGGCTTAAAGGAAAGATGAGAAGAGCCGATCTTCCAGGCAATGAATAGACCCCTGATGACAACTCTACGCCGGGAGCTATAGTCCAAGAGAAGGAATCTTCAAGGAGAAGGAAATTGCTCCGTTGCCTTCTACGCACATACAACTACTCTGTAAAACGAAGATCCTCTGCCCGTGTCCCGAGAAGATACTGACTCCTCAGGTCGTCAACGTCTATCGCCTGCACAAGCAGGGAGCGAAAACCTGACACAGAGGAAAAAGGAACAGAGCACCAGTGTGTAGCCAGATCAATAGAGGGTAGTCACCACCAAAGTGAGTGTATCTGTTTTTCCAATTTTTCTTCGAGTTTTTAAGGGAACCTTTTATTAGTGGGCCGTAAAGTAGAGGCTGATCAGAATAGGCATAATTAACAGTTAAAGATTAGAAGTTAAATAATTGTCAGGAATTTGTATGTGAAATATGTCAGAGTGTAACTGTTCGCCAAATTGGTGAAGTTTGCCTATGGAATATTACCAGCATAAAAAAAGTTTGTGTATAAAAGATATGGTCTATGTGCTTGATAATTAAGAGTTAACATTAAGTAATATGTACCAATGCTCAGTGTAAATGATTTGTGTTATAATAGGAAACCTAGTTAGATATGTGATATAATATGTGTGACTAAAATACAGGAATTTCACTACTTGATTTATATAGATCTGAGCTGAGATGATTTATTCTATTACAGCAAGCCTAGTGTAAAATTGTTTTATGTGAATTAAATTTGTTGTTTAAATATTAATCGAGTGACCATATTCAGCCTGATATTTAATTCTTTGATGCACTGTTCTCAAAAACAACCGAGCTTGTGAGCGGGAAGATAGATAATTAATACAAAATTAAAGTAAATGGGTAGCCACGACTGTATATAAGTGCAAGGAAGGATATTTACCGAAGGTAGTAATATTTATTGCCATAAAAGGATCACCTGAGGTGCAATCAATAATTCAAATAAATATCTACAGATCATTGGCAAAAAAAAAAAAAAAATAAGAATACTGGAGGTAAAATATAAGGAACAGAAGGGAATAAGTTTAAAGTTAACAGAAGTACATAAGGGAACAAGACAAGATTCAAGATATGGGAATTGACATAAGGATAAAGATAATATTATAGGAATAAGAGAATTATAATAAAAAAGATAAGGGAAGGAACAATACAGAAACAATAAAAATTAAGAATGAGACACAAGAAGACAAAGAACCCCCCCCCCAAATATTACAATGGTGCAGCCATCGGCAGGATAACATCCACCACAGTAATTAAATTAGATACAAGTGGATTGGAACAGTTTCAAAAAATTAAAATCAGGCAATTAAACAAGAAAGTGTATAATTATAATTATAGAGAGTATTTATAAAGTGTAAAAGAAAATCCTTTTAACCATGAATGTGAATAATACTGATTCAGGAGTTACCAGTACTGAAAGAATGGGGGATAGAGAATTCTTCAGAATGGTGAATCCTCACCTTTTAATCCCTCAATTCTCTGGAGAGGACAACGACAATGTCTTATCTTTCTTTAAGTTTGTAGAAGAACTAAGGAACATTGGAAGCTGATCGGATTTTCAACTTCTAGTCATACTAAGGAACAAACTGATTGGCATGGCAAAGAACTTTTTGTACTCCTCTCCTATACTGAGAGACACTTTATTTTTATTATTATTATTAAACAAGACCTCATGGAGTCAAAGACTCATCTGGGAGGTCCTTTTATCACACACACATCTCATCATACCGTGTCTTAAACACACTCAAACTCCTTGCAGACACCACACTCTCAGGCAAGGCATTCCAATCATTCACAACTCTGCACGAAAAAAACCTGCCTCTCACTCCCCTACTCACATCCTCTTTATACAGTTTCCAGGGATGACCTCTGGTTCTCCCCTGATCTCCCACTATTCTCTGTAGAACTTTTCCACCATCTTATAACAACCCCTTACCAACTTGTAGGTCTCTATCATATCTCCCCTCTTCCTTCTCTCCACTAGACTCTGCAAATTACATCTTCTCAATCTTTCCTCATACTCAACATTCCAGAGGTCAGAAACTACCTTAGTCAGTCGCCTTTGGACCCTTTCCAACATCTCTTCATCCTTCTGAAAATCCGGTTACCAAATCTGGGCACAATAGTCCATGTGTGGCCTAATCAAAGCCTTATACAATGGAACAAGAATCTCCCTACTTCTACACGTCAGTGTCCTCCACATCATTCTCAGAAGTCTTTGTGTTGTCTTCACAATTTTGGTGATGTGTTCCCTAAATTTTAGATCCTTATCCACTATCACCCCCAGATCTCTTATTTCCTCTACTTCCAACAATATATTCTCACCAAGCATAAATTCTGCATCCCATCTTTGTTTTCCAAATTTTAAAACCTTACATTTTGCAACATTGAACTCGCATCCCCATTTGCTTGCCCAATCACTCAATTTATTCAAGTCTTCTTGCAAGGCCACAACATCTTCACTACTCTTTATGGTTCATCCCAACTTTGAATCATCTGCAAACAACTGAATATCTCCATCCAAATCTTCGCCAATATCATTAATATACAAGTTAAACAGTAATGGTCCTAAAACAGACCCCTGAGGCACTCCCCTAGTGACTTTCCTTTTCCTGGATATCGCACCCCCCATACACAACTTGTTGATACCTATCAGATAGCCAGTCTCCAATCCACTGCACTAATCTAATATCCAACCCCATCTGCTCTAGTTTGACTGTCAACTTATCATGAGGTACTCTATCAAAAGCTTTTGCGAAATCCAAGTATATTACTGTGTATCCTTCTCCTCTGTCCAAGGAAGCAGTCACTTTATTGTAAGTAAGTAAGTGGATTACTAAAACATGACCTCCCTTTAGCAAATCCATGCTGTCCATCAAAGATTATACCATTCTTGTCAAACCAACTCTGGATCCTAGTTCTCACAAGCTTCTCCAACAACTTAACCACAACACCTGACACAGAGATAGGCCTATAGTTTGATGCTTGAGTTCGATCACCTCCTTTATGAAGTGGCACAATCTTTGCCCTCCTTCCACTCTTTAGGAACTTGACCAAGTGCAAGACTCGTATTAAAAAAATATATCAAGGCAGGTGTCAACTCTCTGGCACGTTCCTTCAGAATACGCGGTGATATATTATCAAGTCCCACAGCCTTATTTATATCTAGTTTACTCAACTCCCCAAACACCTCTTGCTCACTTACAGTCAGTCTCTCCTCCCCATCATCAACTGCTCTCAATCTCTCCATGATGTCACATTCACAAGATTGAAAGATCTTTATGAACTGCTCATTAAGTATCTCTGCCACACATTCTGCAACAGCTGTCTTTATACCATTTCCTCCAATCAATGTCATCCTTCCATAATCATTCTTTCTTTTGCTGGCTACATATTGAAAGAACTCCCTAGGATTCTTTTTGGCTTCATTAGCTAACTGCTGTTCATACCTCTCTTTAGCTACTCTCACCAACCAAGTCACCCTCCTTGCCTGGTCTTTGTAGACCTCATGAAATTGGTTACTTCCACTTCTCTTATGCTGCCTCCACAATGCCCTTTTTCTCTGTATCGCATGCTTAATCTCTTTATTCATCCATCTCACACCTACCTTATTTAACCTTCTCACCCGTGGTATACATTTAGACATTGCATCTACTAAATAGTTTTTGAAAATCCCCCAAGCTGCATTGATCTCTTTTCCAGCTAACTCCTCATTCCATGCTACACCTGCAAGCTGTCTCCTGAGCTCTTCATAATCACTCCCTTGTAGTTCCACATATACCCTTTTTTCACAGGGGTCCTTGCACTGCTGGCAATCACCCAGGTAATCACCTCATGGTCACTTTCACCAATTGGTGGATGATTTGACACCTCATTTATAATTACATCCTCCGATGAGATGACCAAATCCAAGACCCTTAATCTTCGTGTGCCCTCTGTCACATACTGTCTGAAGTAGTTATCCCTCAAAAACTCAAGATACTCATTTTCTTTACTTCCAGTTGCTATTTCTTCATTCCAGTCTATATTGCCATAATTAAAATCATCCATAATGATCACCCTTTTCTTATTTGCTTGGCTTATTTGACTATACATTTCACTATCACCATCATCCACATTACCAGGTCTATAACAACATCCCACCAAGTATTTGATTCTATTCACCTCTATCTCACACCATACTGCCTCAAAACCACTGGCCCTATTTCCCTCTTGCATCTCTACCTTGTATGGACATAACTCTTTCTCTATCATCAATAGCACTCCCCCTCCCTTTTTACCCCTTCTATCCTCACGAAACACATCATATCTTTCCATCTCTATTCCTGTCAGGATGTCGTCCTCATCTAACCATGTCTCACTTATTCTAACAATCTTTGGGTGCACAGACGCAATTAGTGCAACCATTTCGTCCGCCTTGTTTCTTATACTTCTAGCATTGGTATATAAACACAACAGCTCATTTCTGGATCTACAGCTAGTTCCAGTGATACCACTCATTCGATGTGATCTCTCCATGCTGGACTGGGGCCATTTCCTTTTCTGCTTCATTTTAGAACCCTTTGCAATTCCATCTGTTTCCTCTTGATCCCTGGTCATCCCATTTCTTTCCAGCCTACACATGCTCTCACCTCCTCTTGGAGCATCCACCTTTCTCACGCTGTATACCCCCTATCCACTCTGAGCCTCCCCGTTTCCCTGCTCCTCTTGCACACCCATTCTCTCATTTTCTCTACTCATACCACTCACTTCCCCATTCATTTCCACTTCTTTCAATCTCTCCTGTCTTACTCTCCTATTCTTCCACATCACTCCCCCTCTCGATCTGATTCATTCTCTGTTCACTTCTCTACCTTCCAGCAGCAGTCTCTCCAAGCGACTCACACCATAACCACTCAAATGCAGTCCATCGCTCCCATACAGCTCACTTCATCCCTCAAACTCATTCCACACATTAACAAACTGTACTCCCATCTCCTCACACATTTCAGCCAGACATTCATAATCCTTGCTCTCCGCCTCATTTCACCACAATCATACCTAGGCAACACACTGACTACCCTTCCTGTCACACTATTCTCTTTTATATTTCCAAGGAGTCTCCTGACATTCATTTTGACATGCTCTTTGTTCTATCTCAAATCATTTGTACCAATTAATACAATTAACTCTTTTGCTCGCTCCCGCCTCATATCCAATGCCTCAATCAGTCTATTCATTTTACTGCCTGGAAAACATACCTTGTGCATTTTATCCTCTAGCACACCTTTAATAATGGAGTCGCCATACAACGCCACTCGCTCATCTTTCGTTAACTCTTTCATGCCATCATGATTTATTTTAATAGTTTTGACCTGAATTCTCTTAATTTCATTCCGCATCCATTTCATTTCTTGCCTCATCCAATCCAATTCACCTTCTGAATCTCGTGACACATTCTCTCTATCATTAAATCTTTCTAACTCTCGACCCCCTCTTTTCACTTTCCCTCTCATTCATCCTTCTTTGTTTCCGTACTTTTGGTCCAACATACGTCCAACTTTCACTATCATTCCTCTCACTTTCACTCTCATTTATCTTTCTTTGTTTCCGTACTTTCGGACTAACATGCGTCCAACTTTCGCTATCATTCATCTTTCTTTGTTTCGGTACTTTCGGTACGACATGCGTCCAACTTTCACCATCATTCATTCTTTTTTCGCAATCATTTATTCTTTCAATTTTTTTCACTTGCAATTTCTGCATCACGCCATTTCTACTTTCATTCGTTCTCTCAATTTTGTTTCTTTCCACCTCACTTTCGTCCCTTTTAACATCCGTTACGGTTTTCAAATCGCTCTTTTTTTTTCCCTGATTTTTTAACATTTTTTCGCCTCTCTTTCTCACCATCCTTCTCTTTCAAACGTGCACTCGTGACACAATCGGTACTAACACTTTCTGTCATCAATTTCATATTTGCATTCATCAGTTCCTCGTTCAGGTCACACTTTGCACACACCCTTCTTCCATCCGCACTAAACATCCACTAATCATTTATGTAATCGAAGGAATGCATATAACAGACCTCACACTTAACGAAACAACTGAAATCTAAATTAAAATCATGGAATGACAATGCCGCCGCAATTTTTTTCCTCTCTGCAGGTTACTAGGTCTAATAATAATGATTTCGTAATTTAGTTTAGGCAAGAAAAATCCCCCACACTAATAATACCGGTAGCGTACAACGTTTACAGCCGCTCTTACTCAAACAATTACGCATGTATACTTAATTATTCATAGTAAAACTTATCTGAATCAGGAGCTCTTCAAATCGCGTCCACAGCATTTGGTTCACTAGCACCCTTTTGAGTACAATCAGTTCAAAAATACCTTGATATCCCAGTTTTCCAAGACTAGAAGCGTGGGTCCGAACCTGTGGAGCCTGGAAAAGTGCAAGCAGGAAAATAAAGAGCCTATCACAGACTATTACAATAGGCTGCTCACTTTAGCAAGCAGCTTGAATGTGCCAGATGAGGAAAAGAGCCATTTAGATTGGGTAGTGTTTATGCAGTTTAGAATAAGAGTGAGAGAAGAACTCAGAAAGACTGCGTATAAAAAGAAAATTAACAATTTAAGGGAATGCTATCAGTTGTAAAGGAAAGAGAGGATGTGCTAAGAGACATTAATCAATCCCCTAATTTCACACTAGAGAGAATCGAAAATTCAGACAAGATCCCCATTAACAAAATTACTCAATCGGAAATGGCAGAAAGGAAGGACCATGTAATATCACACCTCACAACACACAATCCAACACAGGACTCACATGAAATACTCAATTTAGAACAGGTAAAATCCCTGATAGTGAGGGAACTGAAAACAGATGGGGAGGAAATCAAGGAGAAAATGCAGCAGATAGAAAGGAAAATGAAAGAGAATAATAAAAAGACACAATGGGGCATAGCAAAAGGGGGAGTTGGGACTAAATTAACGACTAAATGTAAGACTGTTAAGTCAAGTATCAGAAGTAAGACAAGAAGGGCATGTACGAATGAATTCAAGTAATATAGAATGCTGAGTGTGTGTGGGGGGAGGATGAACAGGAGGCAGGAAGAATCACTGACGACCATAACTGGTCTTATAGAGAATGTGCCTTGTGAGATCCTTTTAGACACAGGAGCCCATGTATCTGTCATCTCGTGGCCTTTATTTAATAAGCTTAGGAACCTAATTCCAAACCAAGTCTTGGAGCTCGCCCACCCAATCAAACTGACAGGAGTGGCGAAAACAGAGCTCCACACTATGACAAAATTAAGTGTGGTCATCACTCTACCTTTAGCCCAACTAAATTTATGTCACGACCTGATTGTTCTCCCAGTCACCACCAGCATAACCGACTACGTAATTTTAGGAACTGACTTCCTGAAAAGATACCAATTCATATGCAATTATGCCACAAATACTGTGTCTCTATGTGGTGTAGAACTCAGAAAAAATTCCGGTCTCAAGGAACAACAAAAGAAAAAAAATTTTGGGGTCGAATGCAGCACTGGAAATAAAATCAACAAGACAAACGGAGGGAGGTCCCAATTGGAAAGGGGAACTAATAAGGGATGCCACTTGCCATACAACCTGCGAGATTGAACGTAAGGATTGAAGATTTTCTCCTGTGTTCCAACAATATGATGCGGTTTTCACGGAAGAAATCACCTCACTATCCTGTACAAATTTAGTGGAGCACACCATTCATATCACGACGACGAAACCTGTTCACGTAAAACAATACCAAACACCGGTCAAGCAAATGGAGAAACTACAAACAATGCTGCAAGAGTATGAGGAAGCCAGGATAATAGAGAAGTTGAACTCCCAATGGAATAGCATATATATATTAGTGCAGAAATCTGATGGCAGTCTCAGGTTTGTTTTAGACCTGAGGGAGGTCAACAAAGTCACTAAGCCGATCGATTTCCCCTTGTGTAAAATAGAAGAACTATTATTGGGACTTGAAAATGCGAAATACTTCTCGAAGCTCGATTTAAATTCAGGATACTATCAAATTCTGTTAAGGAAAGAGGATAGGAAGTATTTTGCATTCACAACGAAATGGCAGAAATACCAACTGTGTAGGCTTCCTTAAGGCGCGAAAAACTCTGCCATGTCCTTCCAGTCTCTCATGAATTCTGTCCTAGCAGGTATCCTGGGCAAGGGGGGGGGGGCATCTGTTTTCAGGATGACGTGTTAATTTATTCACAGGACTTACAAACACATAAGTCAATAATATCATCAGTGTTGAAGAGACTGCATCTGGCCAAATCATCACTGAAGTATTCCAAGTGCCAATTTTTGTTGCGAGAAGTGAATTACTTGGGCCACCAAGTAAGAGAGAATGGCATAATCCCTACAAATAGCAATGTATGTGCCATTTTGGAGGCAGAAATCCCAAGAACTGTAAGACAAGTGCAGAGGTACACAGGGATGGTTAACTTCTACAGGAAGTTCATCCCAAGTTGCTCCTTGCTCATGGAGCCAACTGTTAGCTAAGAAAGGAAGAAAGTTTAAATGGACGAATGAACAGCAAAATGCCTATGACTCATTAAATCCAGCATTAACAAGAACCTCTGTCCTTACCCAAGATTTGGGGAGAAATTTTTTCTCTCGGCTGATGCCTCACACCACACCGTTGCCGCGGTGTTGGAACAGAAGCATGGGAACGATTTCCGACCCATAGCATTTATCAGTAGGAAACTTTCGTCCTCCAAACTAAACTATTCTGTCATAGAAAAGGAAGCCTTGGCAATAGTGTTTGCATTCAGAAAATTAAGATACCTGTTGTTGGGACAACAAATAGTGATAAGGTTGGGCCACCAGCCGTTTTCTTTCTTATCCTCCATGAAGGGAAAAAACCAGAGGATTATTAGGTGGACCTTGGAACTCCACGAGTACAACATAGACACTCGATACATCCCTGGCAAGAAAAATGTGGTGGCCGATTACTTGTCGAGATCCCTTGACCTAAATAATGGAAGTGATAAACAAGGCACTAATAATGACAATCCCTGCCCAATACACATCAACAGCCTAGAGGATAATAATTAAAAAACCCACCTTCAATCTTGGAAAAATCATCTATCATAGCAGCCCAGAGGAGAGACCCCATGTGGGGTATTGTACATAAAAGAATTGAGACGGGAGAGCCCATGCCCAGTGAGCTCTCTTTCTTGAAGACAGTGCACCTGGATGATGATGGGTTACTGCTAACTGAACAGGAGATAAATGGAAGATGGAAAGATATAATACTGGTCCCATTAATCATGATCCTATGGATTTTCTATGCATTCCATGACTGATTTGGCAGGGCATTAGGGTTTTGAGCGAATGTGGCGATGCATTTCAGCCAGATATCTATGGAGGGGAATGAGGATGAGATGTATTAGCTTATGTATCTTCATGCCACATATATCAAAAGAAGGCTACCTTTAGGGGAAAAGCCCCCATGCAGCCATTTCCCATCCCAACCTGGCCCTTCCAGGCCGTGGCAGTAGACATAATTTGGCCCCTGCCCACTACGCAAAATGGAAATAAGTATATTTTAGTCACAATAGACATGTTTTCCAGATTCCCAGAAGCGGTCACGTTGAAGGACCAAACCGTAGAGACAGTGGCAAATAAATTCCTGAAACTTATTGTGTCGAGATATAGAACACCTCACACCCTCCTTTCTGACCAAGGGGCAAACTTCACGGCTGAAATGATGCTACAATTATGCAAAACGCTACGAATCAAGAAAATATTCACCACCCCATACCACCCACAAGGTAACGATTTGTGTGAGAGGCTCAAAACCCTAAAGCACACTCTGGCTAAACTTGTTGACACTAGGGTAACAAGTTGGGACACGTATCTGCCACAGGCTCTATTTGCCTGCAGGACTGCCATTCATTCGGTGACAAGGGAGAGCCCCGTGGAAGTCCTCTATGGATTTGAACCTAGTTTCCCATGTGATTTAAGGCATTCTCACATTGACTCCGGGTTTGAAGATATAGATGAATACCTAAATGATTTGGTTGAACGGAACAAAGTAACTTACGAATTGATAGAAGAAGCTAGCAGGAATAGCTCACTCAAAACCAGAACCTATGCTAACAAGCTCAGGAAGTATAAAGAATTGAGCCCCGGTAACTGGGTTCTGTTGGAGCAAAAATCAGTTCAAAGGGGGGGGGAGTTCAGGAGAAGTGCGGTAGGCCCCTATGAGATAGTGGAAAAGCTATCCCCCCCAGTGAACTTCAGAATCCGAGACTTGAAGAGCCCGGATAAAATTACAGCTGTACATTCTGATAGATAGAAGTTGTACCACAAGAGGGATGACAGGCTTGTATGCTTAGGCGACTCTTGACGCCTTGTTAGAGAAGGGGGATCTCAGCCATCGGGGGAAGAGAAGGGTAAGGGCACCCTGTCTTAATCGAAGGAGAGATGATGTGTGCATGTCCAAAGAAGATGCAGTGCGATTACCGGTTCGTGACGCAGGAGGCACCCAAGGGTGAGGAAGCTGAACCGTGCAAATCCCCGGAGAGAGCATTACAGCAGCCGGATAAAATTACAGTTGTACATTCTGAAAGATAGAAGTTGTACCACAAGAGGGATGACAGGCTTGTATGCTTAGGTGACTCTTTTGACGCCTTGTTAAAGAAGGGGGATCTCAGCCATTGGGGGAGGAGAAGGGTAAGGGCACCCTGTCTTAATCGGAGGAGAGATGATGTGTGCATGTCCAAAGAAGATGCACTGCGATTACCGGTTCGTGACGCAGGAGGCTCCCAAGGCTGAGGAAGCTGAACCGTGCAAATCACCAGGAGAGAGCATTAGCAGATGATGGCTCAGGGAACAAACAACATTTTCAGACAAGATACTTCTTGAGATCTCGAAACACCATAAAACAGTATGGAGAATGGAAGGAAAACAGTAAGTCACAGCACCAGTCGCAGAAAGAGGAGCCCACAGGACGGGCTGATGGCATTCCCTGCCATAAGATAAATGACAAACCGGAGTATAGTCTGATCCAGAGAATATGTGACTCATGACGCAGAAACACAGTATAAAAAAAATTTTCATCAGTTTTCATGGTTTAAAATATTTTCATGAAGGGGTGGGCCTTTGTAAAAATATTTACATAGTTCCATAAAGACTAAGCATTTTTACATGAAATTTTACCAATGTCAAACCCAGTAAGAACTGTAACCTGTACATAGATGTTTGTTAAATGTAAATAATCCCTATGGGAACTGTATATGCTCTCTACAAAATAAGGGAATATTCTAGGTGTAGGATTAAGGTAATACCTTGCCACTAGTAAACAGTGTATTTTTAGCTCCTTATAAAGACATTAAATTTTGTATGTGTATTCTACATAGAAACGCTCAAGGTCAGTGCTAGGTGGGCCAACAAAAGCTTTAAACAAATGTCTGCTGCCAGAATGAATGGGATTTGGGGAGTATTGGAGAAAAACAATGCAAGGGTCAGTCAGAGAAAGGGATCAAGGGTTTTCACCGAAATGTGCGGGGTCCCATATCTCCATGCAAGGATTAGTAAAAGGCATTGGCGAAAAGATCAAAAAAAGAAGAGTGGAGAGTGTGTGATTTGGTTCCAGAAGTTTTCATCGGTGACCCAGAGATCGTTAGTCAGTCGGCAGTTATCCGTCAGAAGTATGCCATCGGGAACACAATGTCTGGAGAAAGTATGCCAGAGGCTTAAAGGAAGGATGAGAGGAACCAATCTGCCAGGCAACGAATAGACCCCTGATGACAACTCTACGCCGGGAGCTATAGTCCAAGAGAAGGAATCTTCAAGGGGAAGGAAATTGCTCTGTTGCCTTCTACGCACATATAACTACTCTGTAAACTGAAGATCCTCCGCCCGTGTCCCGAGAAGATATTGACTCCATAGGTCGTCAACGTCTATCGCCGGCACAAGCAGGGAGCGAAAACCTGACACAGAAGAAAAAGGAACAGAGCTCCAGTGTGAAGCCAGATCAATAGAGGGTAGTCACCACCAACATGAGTGTATCTGTTTTTCCAATTTTTCTTTGAGTTTTTAAGGGACCTTTTATTAGTGGACTGTAAAGTAGAGGCTGATCAGAATAGGCATAATTAACAGTTAAAGATTTGTTTGCAAAATATGTCAGAGTGTAACTGTTTGCCAAATTGGTGAATTTTGCCTATAGAATATTCCCAGCATAAAAAGAAAGGAGCGTTTGTGTATAAAAGATATGGTCTATGTGCTTGATAATTAAGAGTTAACAGTTAAGTAATATGTACCAATGCTCAGCATAAATGATTTGTGTTATAATAGAAAACCTAGTTAGATATGTGATATAATGTGTGTGACTAAAATACAGGAATTTCACTAATTGATTTATATAGATCTGAGCTGAGATGATTTATTCTATTACAGCAAGCCTAGTGTAAAATTGTTTTATGTGAATTAAATTTGTTGTTTATATATTAATAGAGTGTCACCTGATATTTAATTTTTTGATGGGCTGTTGTCAAAAACAAACTGAGCTTGTGAGCGGGGAAGATAGATAACACTGGCCAACAAAAAATTTTTTTTTCTGCTGATTATGATCTGACACTTGTTTTTTACTAATTTGGGTGCACTGATTTCAAATATCAAACCCATTTTTCTCTATCATGTCAGGTTTTTCCTCTATGGCATTTTCTTTTTTGCTAATTTGTAAGTTTTTGATAGTTTTAAGGAGGCAGTACTATTTAGAGGATCAAAAAAATAAATTTTTTAATATTATTTTCTGAAAGTATGTACTTTTAAAAATCTGTTCCTAACTTTTTATCAAGAAATTCGAAAAATTCCCAAAGATATAGCCTATTATTCAAAGCGGTGCGCAGATCAGAATCGGAGCGCTCACCGCTCTCGCTTGTTAGTAAACGAATAAATGCGCAAGAACCTGCAATGGCACGTACTGGCGCTTTGAATGCGAGAGAGGCCGATAACCGACCTAATACATTTAGATGATGAAAATGTAGGCGATGACAACTGCCTAAAACAAATGAATACTAAATGTGCATCATAGCAGACAAAGAACAATTGAAATCAGTCAATCGTTAATCGATCGTGAAAGTATGATGGGCGCTTATAACGTTTCAATAAAGACTCTGGTTTTTTTTGTCTTGTTAATTGCATGTTAGTCGGCAGTGAAGAAAATACATCATGTCTACTACTTGAAATTGTGTCAATAGTTTAGATTCCTTCTGCTACATTTGTGGCAGCTTTACTGTTCCCAGTCAAAGGACAAATATCACTGATTTCGTTAAGAAAGTGTACTTTGCATACTTTGACGTAAAAATTGCAGATCAGGACAAGTCATGGGCTCCAAATAAAGTGTGTAAGTCATGTGTAGAAAATTTACGACAGTGGAGCAAGGGAAAACGCCAAAAATTAGCTTTTGGCATTCCAATGATTTGGCGTGAACCGAAAAATCACGTAGATGATTGCTATTTTTGTTTAGTTCAGACTTCTGGTTATAATAAGAAGAATAAGAAAAAACTGTGTATCCAAATCTCAACTCAGCAATTCGGCCAGTTGCTCATTCCAATGAAATAGCCGTGCCAATTTATAAAGGACTTCCTTTACTTGAGAACGAGCATGATCGGGATATGCCAGATGTTCTTGAGGAGCAAGACCCGGATGTTGATTTAGACAATGAAAATTTAATTTCTAGATCTGGACCGCAACGTTTTACTCAAGCGGAATTGAATGACTTAGTAAAAGATTTGGGCCTATCAAAGGAATCATCGGAATTGTTAGCTTCAAGATTAAATGGAAAAAACTTACTGGAGCAAGATACGAAGATCACTTTTTATCGTAGCAGGGAAAGTACTCATGTGTAAGTAAAATTGTTATTTTTTTATAAATATTCTTGTAATTTTTAATGAATATTGTTTAAGTAGTTATGTATCTAATTATCGGTCTCTCTCGCATTCAAAGCGCCAGTGCATGCCATTGCAGGTTCTTACGCATTTATTCATTTACTAACAAGCGAGCGGTGAGCGCTCCAATTCTGATCTGCGCACCGCTTTGAATAATAGGCCATATCTTCGGGAATTTTTCGAATTTCTTGATAAAAATTTAGGAACAGATTTTTAAAAGTACATGCTTTCAGAAAATAATATTAAAAAATCGATTTTTTTGATCCTCTAAATAGTACTGCCTCCTTAAAACTATCAAAAACTTACAAATTAGCAAAAAAAAAAAAAAACACCATAGAGGAAAAACCTGACGTGATAGAGAAAAATGGGTTTGATATTTGAAATCAGCGCACCCAAGTTAGTAAAAAACAAGTCTCATATATAAGTCAGCAAAAATTGTGTTGGACTGTGTAATTAATACAAAATTAAAGTAAGGGGGTAGCCACGACTGTATATAAGTGCAAGGAAGGATATTTACCGAAGGTAGTAATATTTATTGCCATAAAAGGATCTCCTGAGGCGCAGTCACTAATTCAAATAAATATCTAGAGATCATTGGCAAAAAAAATAAGAATACTGGAGGTAAAATATAAGGAACAGAAGGGTATAAGTTTAAAGTTAATAGAGGTATATAAGGGAACAAGACAAGATTAAAGGTATAGGAATTGACATAGGGATAAAGATAATATTGTAGGAATAAGAGAATTATAATAATAAAGATAAAGGAACAATATAGAAACAATAAAAATTAAGAACGAGATACAAGAAGACAAACAAACCCCCCCAAAACATTACACTAGTAGTGTCAAGCTTCACTGTATTATTGAAAAAGTTGATTAAATTTGTAAAACTTTAAACTTGACTAACCAAAAACTAAGAGATGCAAATATTTCATAATGCATACTGCATTGCACCTGTGGTGCAAAGAAACAGGTAAATTCAAATGACAACAGAAAGTAAATGAGTAATTGGTTGATTTTAATTGTACCAAGATATAACAATTCACTGTTGGGATTTATTAGGGAAAGCTGAAATAACAGGTTTAATGACAAATTACATTAATAAACTATTTGACTCAAAATGACTTCCTTCAAAATGACAGTTTATCAAACTTTTGGTAAACAAAGTTCATTCCTATTTAAATTGGGATGAGTAATCTTACTGAAAGTTGACTAAATGTTTAGATTTGAAACTACTTTTAGGTAAACATTTCCTATTGTCTCACAGAATTCTATGGTCTGTACTGACTATGTTCGAATGTCTAGAGCATTTTCATGCGACTCTCCTAAGGCATGACATGGCTGACAAAACCAGACTTGCTAAACTGTAGAAACGTGATATAATCCCACATGTTACTTTTCAATTTCTGCAGCCCTCCTGCCCTTCCTTGAAATAGCTGATATTATGGGAGGAGGAGGATTATAAGGCACATATGGAGCCACTGAATGTTTTGTGGGATGCTGCTATAAACTAGAGACTACAGAGGGTGACAACTACAAGATGTTTAGAATAATTAACAAATAAAGCAGGTAATCATTATCAGAGATTTTAGCTATTGTAACATAGAAAGAAAAATCAACAGCTGGTAATTAGAAAAAAAATTCTTGGGAAATTATTATCTCAGGCAGCATTAGCAAAGAGCATAAGAATCAAGAGATGTGGATTTAGTCATAGTACTGAAGAATACTGCCATCTTATGGTCTGACTTATAATAATAATCCATGGTACTTTGGCCTTTGTAAGGCCCATGACTTGCCAAGTATTCTTTACTTTCAGAACTGTGATTTTAAGATAAGGTAGTCAGTCATGTCTACTAAATATATATATATTTTTGTATGTAAATTGAGTGTGTGTTCTCCTAAAAGTATGTCTGGTTGTGGAATGAAAAATCCAAGTTTCTGAAAGGACAAACATCCATACGAGACTGAATAACTTACCTACAGTTAAAAAACTTCATAAAGGTTGGTCTACTTTCTAACTGAATAGCCAATTTTCTCTCTTATCATTCAGTGCTTGCAATGGTAAATGACATCTTCTTTTGAAATTTCTCAACCAATATAGATGTGCCCTATGGGCGGGGGGGTTGTACTTACTCCCTTTCTTTTATATATTAATGAACTTTTCTCACTAACCTCAAATCCTATATGTAGCTTTGCTGATGATTACACTCTCCATTCCTCCTACTTAGTAGGTAAACCTTGCGGTGTTCAAACAACCTAAGTTTCAAGATCTTCTATATTAGTGATCTAAACACTTATCTTCTTACCATTATTAGGGTAATGACAACCTAATCAATTTGGATGCTACCAAAACACAGATGTCTTGTTTCTTGGAGGGAGAAAAAAAAAATGTTCACCATACCTTTGATAACACTCATCTCCAACTCACTAGACAACAATGCATCTCTTCTTAAGCTGATATTTACTGCTAGTCTTTTCTGACTGGCACAAACATTACATTTGTAGCTTCTTCAGCATAAAATAAAATAATAAAAAAACTGTATTCTTTTCCTCAAGACACTACTTTTCACCATTTCAGCCATTAATGATGAATGAATTAATAGCTGAAATGGTGAAAAAAAAAATGCATACAATAACATCTATCTCATCAAATCTTGATGCTATCTAAAGAGAGCTCTTACCACTCACTTCAGCTATGTCTCGCAATCTGTTTCTGCTTTGTCTATAAGCACTTTCATAGATTCTGTTCTACAGAACTAGCATTCATCACTCCCATTACATTTGCCTAAAATAACATGAAAAGTAGCATCTATTTAGTGTCAACTGCTAGCCCATTAAATCTCCTTTTCTTTCCACCTCAACTGACTAGCCGGCCTGGTTGGCATATCCGCTCTCCGGCTAAAAGGCTGTGGGTTCGAATCCTGCGTGGGCATGGATGTTTGTGATTGTCTGTGGAAATACTAGTGGTGGTGGCTGGTGATTGATGCCATTGGTGTAGTTAGTGGATCGAGTGGTGGAGACAGAGAGATGTGGATTAGGTGTCCTCCCTCGCTTGATGAGTCTTTGGACTCTCTGGAGGTGTCATGTAATAATAATAATATGTCATTTACTCTGTTCTCTGGAACAGCCTTCCATATGAAGTATTATTCCCGAAGGTCTACACTACAGTCTCCAACTGTTATTAAAAAAAAATAAAGCAGATTCTCTATCTCTTAATCCTCATACATTACTAATTTGCTTTAGGTTCTGTTTTTCTCTTGTGTGGAATGGATCATAATATAAAGAAGTCTCTATCCCTGCTCTGATCACTCACATTTTCCTGTTCTGCTCTCTCATATACTGCCTCGCTCTTTTATATTCCATTAATCTCTTACCATAATCTTTTTTCACCTCTCTCTATCCACCCTTTCTTACACTTAGAAATGAAAAATCTGATTTCCTAGGAGAGAAAACTCTGCTACCTCCATATGAGGCCAGCTAACTCACGCTGTGTCCCAGACAGGATTCAAATCTAGGTCTCTTTAACCTAGGGGTTTACCGATACTAAATACCAACAACGATAATAAATAAAACCCATCAAAGTGGAATACATCTCAAATGAAACTTTTGCTAGATTTTGAATGAAATAGTACTTTTACCTACCTCACATCCTCTAAGCCTGGAAACCAGTTCAAGTTATCAGCTATTAAATGCCTATTTTGACAACCATCGCATGTAACAATAACCACGCCTCTGTAATAAGACTGTTTGGATATCAATTTTGTTACTTTCGTGCTGCATATTTTACATGTAAAAGAAAGCATCAGCTTCGTTTGTAATTTTGTCAAAGGAATTTTTGTGGATTTCGATGTGTTATCTCCACTAGTACAGTTATTTACTATTTCATCATTATTGTGCATCCCATTCGAAATGTCATTACATAAATGCCTGCAACTTAAGATAGGAGCAAACTGTGCGATTTTAACTCGGCCGCTCCTTGTTAATAAAGACGGAAGCGTCATTGTAAGTAACTGTATTTTGTTCGATTTCACTAAACTATGAATTAATCGAATCCATCTAAATATCATACCTGCACTTTATCGTGATTTATAGCTACCATTAAAAGCGCAAACATAAATGAGAAGACAAACAGTTCACCCACCGATTAGCGGTCCCTCGACACTTCTGCGCATGTCAGAAAAAGGAGAATCCATTCCGATAATAGGGTAATCAATCTGTCTTCTGGGATGTGTTTGTTTATTTTTACAGGTCGGAAAATTTAGCTTTTCTTTTACGAACATTGTAGTTTTTAAAGTCTAACTATTTTGCTTGTATAACAGTTGGACAGATGTACGTAGAATATTAACAAAATTAAAAAAGGTATAGCATAAAACAAAAATTTAACTAAGTTTATTTTTAAGAAAGTTTTCTATAAAATAAAAATAATTATACAGAAAAACAGAAACTTTTTCAAATGAACTTTGATATTCTAAACTTACAGTTGAGAGAACTGAGACACTTTAATGTCCTAAACCGATTAATTATTTATGATTTGTTGTGACTCTTTTAACAAACCCATGCAAAAAAAAAAGGTCGGAAAAAAATACCATTATCAAATCCTTTTAATCTTCAGAGTCATCTGAATCGGTATCCGAATCGCCATCACTTTCACTTAAACTGATCACCAAAGGTTCGCATAATTCTTCGGTGACATGAAAGCAATATTTTCCCCGGTTTTGAACTGTAATACTTTCGATCGCCTGTTCTGAAAGCTTAAAAAGTTTCGACATATCAATATCTCCAGTTACGTTGCGATGGCGAATGAAACTTTTCACTTCTGCCCAAATATACTCAATAGTATTAATATCGCAATGATATGGTGGTAGCCTCAAAGCTATAAATCCATGCTCTTTGAGCATCATGTCGAATTTAAATAGTTTAGTTATGTGCGAGTTTCTTTTGACCAAATTAAGCAATTCAATTTTTCGCATATTCGGGGAATGCCAAGGAGAGGTCTACAAACGGTGGGTGAACTATAACTCAATTCCTGAAACTTTTCATGCTATTTCCAATTAACCCTTCCTCTAACGGAATTGTGCAAAGTAGCTTTGCTGTTTTAAGGATACTTGTGACATAAGACTGAATTATATAAGCACGTAAACACAAGAAAGATATGCATATGATGTATATACGCAGATCAGAAATATGATGACTGATCATATATCAGTCATCATATTTCTGATCTGCGCACCTATATTTCCACAAATTTGGATTTACATCTTTCTCACATAGTTCTAAATGTGGCTAAACGTTCTACTCAACGTGCTTATAATAAACTAAGTCAACATCCAAATCGTAAATATGAAGCTCTTTCTTCTAGACAATCCAAACCCTTCATAACTCCAGATAATTGGATTGTCAATATATCCGGACGTCCTTTAACTGAAAGCAAAACCCTCATTCTGTCAAAAGGCCATGATTTTTATATTGTTCCTAAGAAGATACCATATCTAGATTTCCTAGTTAACATTGAATGGAATCTCAGTCATCTAACTATTGATAAAGTTAATGCTCTTCACCTAGAAGTCGCTTCTTCTCTACTTAAGGCCAAACTTCCTCCTTCCAACGTATCTCCTTCTGAATTGAAATCTTTACAGTCCTTGAGGGAAAAAAAAATAATCACCTCATTATCACCAAAGCTGACAAGGGAAAAGCGACAGTAGTTATGGACTCAGCTAATTACAGAAGAAAATTTTCTATTTTACTTCGAGATCGCTCCACATATCAAGAAATTGATTATAATCCAACCAACAGACAACTAAAGAAATTAAATTCTCTTTTAGAGGAAGTCATCAGTTTAGATAAAGACAAATTTGAAAGACTTAAAACTCATTTTGCAAGACCTCCTAGATTTTATGGTCTTCCAAAAATACATAAGATTGACTATCCTCTTCGTCCAATAGTAGATTGTGTTGATTCTCCTACTTACCATATAGCCAAATATCTAGCTATATTAAAATCTTACATTGGCAACTCTAATTCTTTTTTTTAAAAAACTCCTCACATTTCTTAAAAAAATTAAAAAATGTCTCGTTCCAACCTACAGATCTTATGGTTAGCTTTGATATCGAATCTTTATATACCAATGTACCTCTCAAGGACACTTTAAAATTACTTGCTGACATCTTTCCTGAAGACATTATAAAACTATTCGATTTCGTAATACACTCTGGATATGTCGTATGCCAAAATAAATTTTACAGCCAAGTAGAAGGAACGGCCATGGGAAGCCCTCTTTCTCCTGCTTTAGCCAACTTTTATTTAAAACATTTAGAAAAAGTCCTCTTCTCATCTATTTTCCCTCAACCATCCTTTTAGGTAAGATATATAGATGACATATTTACTGTTTGGCCACACATCAAAAACTCTTTACCTTCCTTTTTAAACAGTATCATTTGCTTGCATCATCGTATAAAGTTTACTATGGAAATAGAAGAAAAGAACCAGTTATCTTTTTTGGACGTTCTCCTCATCCGGTCACCTTCAAATACTCTTACAACTACAGTATACAGGAAACTAACGTTCACAGGTCGTTATATTCTTAAAGAATCAGCCCATCATCCATGTCAAAAAACAGGAACTATAAAATTCCTCATCAGAAGAGCCAAAACTAATTGTTCTACTTTTAATTATCTACAGAAAGAACTTTCTACTATCAAACAACACATGAAACTTAATGGCTTTTCTGAAAAAAGTACTCATCATCTTCTCAATTCTTATAGTCCTCCTCAAAACAACAAAGTTTCAACATGTCGAGTGCCAATTACTTATATCTCCGGTATTTCAGAACCTATCGCAAGAATTTTTAAGAAATATGATTTAACAGCTACTTATTCACCTATCAACAAATTGACTTCTCAATTTCCTTCTCCTAAAAACAAACGCTTAACTTTATTTCTTCCTGCAGTTTATCAAATTCCTTGCAACTGTGATCTCTCCTATTTTGGACAAACTGGACGTTCTCTTGAAAAAAGAATCCAAGAACATCAATCGTCTATTCTTCATAACAAACTAAATTAAATATCTTATAATTATAAATAATTATAAAAGTCTGGATTGGCTCAGCACGGGATTGAAATTGACCACAGCATTCTTTGGTCCAGGATTCGCCTCTTGCATATATCCCGTTATAGGTTTGAACATTTGTTCAAAGAAAGCGTAGAGGCCTTGCTTTATCTTCCTAACCTGAATCGTAATGACTGTATTTCTATATGAAAAATCTGGGAAAGTTTAATCAAGATTACTCATTAATTTTTTTTTTCAATCATGTGTCTACTTCAAAATACTGTATTCTGTTTCATATTAGTGATATAACATCATACGGCTTGTTCTATTTAAACGATCTATTATTAGTGTTCTAGCTTGTATTTTTTAAAACAGTTCTTGTAATACTACTGAGGATTGTCTGCTATTTCCAGACCGAAATATTTGGTTAATTAAATATCTTTCTTGTGTTTACGTGCATATATCATTCAAAGTAGCTTTGTTGGATCCCTTATCGCTGATTTATTAAATAGAACCGCCCAAACGTATCAATTTTTTCCCATATTATGATTCTATTTGAGATTGAATCAAAGACAAGGTTTTTCCCAAACAAAACAGACTACAAAATCTGAAAAACATATTACAGGCAATATAACTATCGTCCTATTGCCTCAAATACGATTCCATATGGAAAGAAGAGATATAAGTTTCGGAGTAGCAGCTGAATGGAAGAACAACGGGACATTGCACCGTTTGATTGGAAAAGACCTGAATTCTATTCTCTTCGTCAAAAGAGGCATCTTTATTTGGGTTTTGTCATTTGAAGGTGAGGCAGACGATCTCATATAGAAGTAGCAGTTTTTTTCCTTTCTCTAGGAACACCGGATTTTTCAGAAGCCAAAAGGGGAGGAGGTGCAGCTCAAGTAACCCTAGTCAACTTTTGATGATTAATAAGCAGCAAGGCTACATCTTTCAAGCAATTATTTAATGGAGTACCTATCAACAAATAACAGCAAACCAGGAAAGACAGTGCGGCAGACAACTTTCTTTCTCTCTCTCTCTCTCTCTCTCTCTCTCTCTCTCTCTCTCTCTCTCTCTCTCTCTCTCTCTCGTGATCCTATATGCTAATGACTGCAGACGAATTGCACCCTGTGAAAGTTTAGATTGAAATGATATGTCTATTGTTATGAGTAAAATAGCCAAAGGACCTAAAACTGTTTCCTGCAGAAACTTCCATATTCTTTGATACTATCTAAATTAAAATTGCGTGTTCACTTTCTATATATGGAATTTTTATTTACAGTGGGATATATGTGGACAGACACTGCTTGGAAAGAGGTCAACGGACACCGTAGTGTGAGGAACAAACAGTCATGGAGCCTAACTTAAGATATAGAACATCCTTTCAGGCGATGACTGCAGCAATCCTACGAGATATACTTTTCACGCAAGATAGCGATCAATTGGCATTTTGGACCATTCTTCTTGTAGGCATGTAATGAGCTCCTTCACTGTTGTGGGGCAGACGTCCCTTGACCTCACCCAGCCCTCCACTTCATCCCACAGATGTTCAGTAGGGTTGAGATCAGGGCTCAACACTTGTGGCCTCCACAGCTTGGAGACGTTCGTGTTCACAAACCACGCAGTTACAGCAACAGCCTTATGACACTGTGCATTGCTTTGCTGAAAGAAACAATGTTCAGTTGCGTGGAAACAGCACAGAGTAAGAGGCATTGCATTGTCCAGAATTTTCATACACAGATCCGAGGCTAAACCAGAAAAACAGGATCATATATCCCCAATTCCGAATTTCATACTTGCGATAATGCACTCTGGTAAGAGACGTTCACCGGGCATCTGTCACACTCACACCTTCATTTGCTCCGTGGAGGGTGTAGAATGATTCATCGCTCCATAACACAACTTTCCATGCTTTCAAGTCCCACTGTAAACTCTCTTTGCATCACTGAAGACGATTCAAACTCGAGATGAACGGCCTACTGGCCTTTTTGGGTTTAACATGTACATTGCCAAACACGCGATATCGCGCGATGCGAGTTCTCACCAAACGGCTGATCACTCGTTATCGCGTGGACGTCGTTAACTAAATAAAAAATAAAAAAAGTTGGCCACCACACGAAATTCCAATTTTCAGCTTGGCAATGAAAGTGTTAAAGATCACTAGGTTTCCTAATTGTCTCAAATTTTCGATTTTTCGTAAAACTACTCACACCGACAGATACCTAAATGCCTCCTCTCATCATTTCCCTCCGCAGAAACTTGGTATTATTTTGCACTCTGCCCCATCGGGCGAGATCTCTTATTTCAGAAGTTCTTCAAATAGAACTTGACCACATCAAAAGCACATTTTTAAACAACGGCTATTCATCTCGAAGCATAACTAAACGTCTATATCCACGTCCTCAACCTCACCAAGAAGATTCCACACATTCAATTGCCTTTTGTAAGCTCTCTATCACCAAAACTGGCGAAATTAACTTTCCCTCTTTGGAGGTATCTGTAGCTAAAACTAATATACGGAATGAGACCACATTTTATATTTAGACTTTCGAAGGCATGGGGGAGATGAATTCCGCGAAAAAAAGATTTAGTACCAAAAGTCTTCGATAGGGGAGATTTTTGCGCTGGTGGAGCAGAAACCAGTCAAAAAAGGATTGGGAACGTTCAGGCAGTTATACGAATGACTGACGACTTGTGCTCAATATGCGTCCTACCTTGCTTAAGAGTGTTTTACTTGTTAAGTTGTTTTACCTTAAACAGTGCAATGCCGTAGCGGCACTTCGGGAATTTAGAAAACTTCATAACCTGCATACAGATTCTATGTCATTTGTAGCACTGAGAGCTCTGATTAAGAATTTTGAAGAAACTGGATCACTAGGAGTTAGACCTGGCAGAGGACGGAAAGCAGTGCAAGATGAGACAGTAACAGACGTTGCTACCGCAGTGTTCGACGACACAGGGACCAGTACTGGTCCAAGCGCTCGTGCCATAGCTTGCAAACTTGATATGGCTTTTGGTACAGTCTGGAAAATCTTACGGAAAATGCTTTACTTCTATCCGTATAAGTTACCACAGATTATGATAAGCGGAGAACCTTCGCGCTAGCGTTTCTTGCCCGAATGGCGGTCGACAATGACTGGCCTTGGAGAATATTGTGGAGTAGTGAGGCTCATTTTTATCTGAATGCGTCAGTCAACACTCACATCTGCAGAATTTGGCCATTTGAACATTCCCAAGCGATCCAGCAAGTACCACTGCATTCTCCAACAGTAACCGTGTGGTGTGGCTTCACAACCGATTTCATAATAGGACCATACTTTTTTGAGCATATTACCCTACTCCTGTAACCTGCTCCATTACTGGAGAGATATATCGACGAATCTTGGAAAATTTTGTCATTCCTGCATTGCAGCAAAGACAATGTTTCGACTCCATAATTTCAATGCAGGATGGAGCATGGCCACACATTGAACGTTCAGCACAGCGCATTTTACGCCAGCATTTCAGTAATGAGAGGGTTATCAGTTAGATCTTTCCGACGGTAAGATGTGACTCCATGTGACATTTGGCTGTGGGGGGTGTATTTGAAATCCGTTGTGTATGTTGGTGGCGTTCCCAACTTGCACGTATTGAAAGAGAACATAAAACGGGCTGTTATGAATATCCAATCCGACTCCTTACGCTCAGCTGTACAGCATATTGCACTTCGGATGCAATTTGTTGTACACAAGAAAGGTCAGCACATTGAAAATCGTGTATGTGGTCCATGGGACCCTGATTCTGATGAATAAAACATTTCCTGTGAGTTCAATCACTACATTAATTTTTGTGTCTCTCGCAAGTTGTTTTAGTTTAATTATTATTATTATTATTATTATTATTATTATTATTATTATTATTATCATTGTAACGCGCCATATATTCAGCTGGAACGAGTGATGCAGTTGTCGCTTACACCGTCGAAATGTTATTATTCCATTTTATCTGCCTTTAATGTAATTATCTGCTTGTTTTTTTTTCGGCTCCGCCAGGGCCAAAATGTCCCCTATCGGTGACTTTTCATACTAAATCTTTTTTTCGCGGAAATCATCTCCCCAGCCTTCAAAAGTCTCAATATAAAATTTGGTCTCATTCTGTTTATTGGTGTCAGTTACAGATGCCTCCAAAGAGGGAAAGTTATTTTATGGCAACCTTTTATTAGGGTTATGGACCTCAAGATAGCGCAATACCATGGTCTCCTTCCCGGATGCCTATAAAATTATTGATATTCTTTTGGTTATGAATGAGATGACAATAACAACTATCAAAGACGATTAAGAGTAGAGCTGTCTATCCACCAGTCATCAGAATATTTGGGTTAATTGGCCTCGTCTATTACAAGAGAGTAGTAAAAGCTGTTAGCATATTTTATTTTATTTTTTCTTAAATTAATATACGCTTGCCTACTTAGGTATAGATATGCTCCTATTATTTGAGCTTCAACAAGCCAACAATATGAATTTGGCAAAACTAGTATGAGAAAATTTCAGCAGTTTGAGGATTTTCTTCCTTCGGAATGGGCACTTTGTGATTATGCTGCATTCATATCATAAGAATATGAGGAATGGACTGTATCACTTCGACTCGGGTACCTTTTCTTCGTTTTTTACGATCTGATCGTTTTATACTACTTGGATGTTCATTAACAGCAATATAAAATTTCAAAATATTAATAAATAATATATAAATCTACTAATGCCCTTTTATCCCCTAAGGGAGTAAGAAAGGCCAGTTTTCCCTAACGTTTGAAGATTGGTTAGCAGTCATGTCCTCTTAGCCAAACAATAACTGATATTCCAACACCATCAATGATTTCAATAGGTATCCTGGGAGGAGAGTTTGGTAGGTAGTTGTCTCATCTCGTGGTCCCTGATCATATCTCTATATATTTGTTTTAGTCAGTGTGTATCTGCGGTCGATTTTCTTTAGTTGCAGGATTAAACCAGATTCTGAAAGAAAACAGCCTACTTTCCCATGCCAAAGATCAAATAACTCGGTAGCAAATGAACGAATGCTTAGAAGTTCCTGTATTCGGCGATTAAAATCGAATTTAGAGCCGTCATTCTTCAGGTGTCTTAGCGCTGTGGGTAAACGGCCATGCCCACAACTTTTGAAAACATTTATTAAATTTTTTACATATTATTATGATATAAAATTTATCCATACTTTTTAATGAATTTGTAAGTCGCCAAAAATGATGGGAAGAAGGATTAGCAAGGAGTGAAAGTTCATAAACTGAGGTGGGAAGTTCAGTTTCCTCCATTGGCCAATCACTGATTTCTCGCCCAAGACTATCAATAAACCAATATATGTCTATTGTCTGTAATAGTGAAGATTCTACGTCGACTTTCTTGCATGTTGTGAAAGCTAGGCTACTCAAAAAAAAGAACTTTTTACGTTTGATTTTAGTCGCCGCCTAGAGCCATTTTAAAACTTTTGTTAAATCTGGGTACCAAATTAATTGATTTCTGGAACGGTAAAGTAAGATTTTCGCTCCCACGGAAGAACACGGCAGTTCTCGTTTGTAATTCGAATGAGCGCCTCCGTAGCGCAATTGGAAGAACGACGGTACATTGCGCCCTTCGATTGGAATAGGCCTAAGTTCGATTCTCGTCGCGACGGGAGGAATCTTTATCTGGTCGATTTCAATCGACGGTGAGTTAGCCGATCTCATACGGAGGTAGCAGGATTTTTTCTCCGGAAACTCGGGTTTTTCATCCCGCATACATACAAATCGGCCCTTCAGAACACACGCAATTTACAGACAAAAATTACTAGTTGTGGTGGTGTTGGAGGTGGGCGGTAGATGGCGTTGATTCGTAGTAGAGGTAAGGTGTAGAGACAGTTGAAGATGTCCTCCCGCGATGAGTCTTCGGACTCCTTGGAGGTATCAGGAATAATAATAATAATAATAATAATAATAATAATAATAATAATAATTCCCCTTCAAAAAGCTTGATTTTATTGATAATTCGGGCTCACATTAGTGAATGATCTAACGATCGAACCTGGCCGTCAGCTGGTCTTCAAAAAGTTAGGAATAATGGAGTTCCCTTTATCACTTTTGGAATAAAAAATATTACACGTTGTTTTTGATATTTTATTCGCATTTCCTTAGTTGAAACTTCTCTGGGATTTCCTTTACATTTTCTTCAATAGAACCTTCTGTATGAGTTTATATGCAGAAATAAGCCTCATTGTTTAGTTTACAATTTTGATATTTATCCACATCATTCTACTTGATATTGCCTACCATTCACGAATATTTTCCTTTTGTTTATTTGGAGCATGTTAAGTTAATATTATATGATTTAAGCGCCTACGTAGCGCAATTGGATGAATGACGTTACGTTTTGCCCTTCGATTAGAAAAGGCCTAAGTTCGATTCTCGTCATGACGGGAGGAATCTTTATATGGACTTTGTCAATCGAAGGTGAGTTAGCCGATCTCATACGGAGGTTGCAGGATTTTTTCTCCCGGAAACTCGGGTTTTTCATCCCGCATACAGATAAATCGGCCTTTCAGAACACATGCAATTTAAAGACAAATAAATATTAGCTGTGGTGGTGGGAAGTAGATGGCGTTGAAGTAGGTAGTAGAAGTTCGGTGTAGTAGTGGAGACGGACAGTAGTACAGTAGGTGTCCTCCCGTGATGAGTCTTCAGACTCTTTGGAGGTGTCACGAATAATAATAAAATAATGACAGAAGCTTGAGAACTCTGGATGTCATTCATAAGGAAGTACTGTAATGGTCAACTGCCTTTTCATTTGTGCATTATTTTTCATACAATTTTAATATTGATTCTAATACAAAAATGTACTAATATTATCACGTGTAATTTATCCCAAAATTGAATTCTGTTAGTTGATTTTATAAGCGGATGTCACTACAGTACTCTTATTTTAATTCTGTGTATATCTGTGGGCTGAAGTCGTAGTTGAATGGACGCTCGCTAGAGGAGCTGTGTCAACTGTTATGAGAAGTGGAGGTTTTGAGTTAAGTTTGGCAATTGTATAATGTACATGTTTTCCAATCATTTGTAATTTTAGCGACTGGAAATAGTTGCTTTGGACGCCTCCATTGAAGTTTAACTGCCGAAAATATTGCAGTAAGTATATTTCATAAAATTAACTTATTTGAAAGCTAAGGAGATAATGAGTTTGAGAGGTTTAAGCTATTAAGAAGCGTTTACAGGATGAAGACGGAATTTTTCAGATGGTTGAAGAAAGGGATAAATGGATAAATACTAGGTTATCCTTGGAATTTGCGCTGGAAGCGGTGAATAACATTATTTATGAGGCTTATTTATTTTGTTTAAATGTTTTTCATGGAGAATTGGAGCTCAGTGAAATGCAATGCCTGAATGTGTTGTGAATGCTAATCGCTTGAATGAGGTTAAGGTCAATATGACATGTAAGCAGAGTAGACTTTTTGTGATAATTCTTTGAATGTTTGTAGTAATTGTACAGTCTATAAATAATGAATATAAATCATGAATATACTCAATGGGAAAAACATTAGAGATAGGAGTGATGGAAAGTTAACACTGGCATCCCCCACGCAGAATGAAATGTATCCAAACTGAATGCAGACGGTAAATAGGCAGACAGCGGGGCTTCCCAACAGTGTATTGTAATCGACGAACATGGGTAAATGTGGCGATCTTAGCGACTTTGAACGTGGACATATTATCGGCGCCTGACACATATTGGTAATTCTATCGCCAAGTGATAAGAACTCTAGGGTTCTCGAGGACAACTGTATCAAGTGTCTACAGTATGCCATCAACAGATGTGTGGTGACCAGTCACATTCCTTTGATGCGTGGGATCAGTCTAGACCAGTGGTCGATATAACATTGTTAGGGGTCGATTGGGGGTCGATAGAAAAATATAAGACATCATTGTATAGGTAATATTTAATTCGGTTAACTTGGATTACCTCCATCCTGAATGGCAATGCAACTAAGAGTGAATCGTGGGAACAGTGACATGAATAGGTCCTATAAGATGGAGCAAGGTCATGAAAATAGTTATGGAGACCAATCAAGTAGAAATAAGCTAGATATAGAATTCCATGGCGATTTATGGCTGAAACTTACTAATTTTGAACTCAACATTTCTAATCTTTTCAAGAGTCACGAAGCACACCCTTCACATTGACAACATTAGTAAATTGTATACTAAGTTAATAAAAGTCTTATTTTCTTTATTTAAATGAAGGGGATATTAAATCCCACATTATTTCAAAGCCGAATAAGAAACTCAAAGATCGGAATCAAAGAGTTTCATGCCTAATCTGGGATTTAATATCCCCTTCCTTTAAATAATGTTACATCGCCGAAGAGAAGCCTGTTGGTTCTTTTATTTAACTCTTATTTTCATATATATAAGGAAGATTATTATTGTTATTTTGTTATCTAAATTAAATTTTATATTTTATATATTATTTATTCCTCCTATCAAATATGTAATGTAAGAAGGACGTCAAAAACAAAAACATATCCCTTTGACGTTAAGCCAATGTAATAATATATACTATATTATACATACAATAAACACTGTAACTATAAAATAAACAATCTAAAAACTCACATGAGCGTCTTTTTTGCTTGTCCTATTATAATTACTTAATAGTAAAATAGAGGGGGTCGATAAAAAGTCAAGAAACTCTTGAAAGGATCGATGGTCAAAGAAGTTTGGCGACCTCTGGTCTAGACTGTACAGGCTCGTACACACCAACCACAGGAAAATGGCAGCACAAATCGCGTCTAATTTCAATGCTAGAGTTCCAGGCAACATCAGTGGGTAAACGTTACAGCATACCGTGGGCTTCAGGAGCTGTTGCCCTAATTGTGTACTACTGTTGACAGCTTGTCATCAGGCATTGCACCTTGCATGGTGTCAAGACCACGAAAACTGTACTTTTCCAGAGTGAACCAGAGTCATGTCTAATGAATCTTGTTATCAGTTGTATCGAACTGATGGGAGGTTGCGGGTGTGGTGTCAACAGAATGGGGCCATTGCTCCGTCATGCCAGGTTGACTCTGTTCAAGGAGGTTGTGGCTCTGTGATGGTTTGGGGAGCCTTCTCATGTGACACATTAGCTTCCTTAGAGTGTCTGGAGAGGTCCTTAAATGCCACGAGCTACTAGAATGTGCTGGCTGATCACCTACATACTTTAATGGCCTTTGTGCATCCTGCAGCCAATGGTCTGTTTCAGCAGGACAGTGCACTAATCCACTGGGCCCAACCACCCAGGCATGGCTTGAGGAGTACTCATCTGAGTTTGGGACCATCCAGAGACCCCCAAGGTCTCCCTAGATTTAAACGATCGAAGCCCTCTGGGATGCTCTAGAACAAGGCATCAGATCCATGTATCCAGGACTGACATCTAAGGCACATTTGTGGACAATGCTGCAACAGGCTTGACTGGAATTACCTCCAGCATCTGGAGCCTTGGAGAGTATAGGCAGTTATTTGCACTAGCAAAGGACAGGCATGCTATTAGGTGGTATCTCTAATGTTTTGTCCATTGAGTGTATTATATAATGATATAATCCTCTTTCCCTCAATGAGTTTTTGATGTCAATAGAGTTACTGTACTACTAATAATAAATATAGCCTTGGAAAAAATTCATTTGTAAAAGATCTACAATGGAATGTAAAGTTATTATTCCTGTTTAATAGATGTCATTTAAGAGAAGCTCTTAGAAAAGTTTGATGGCAATAAAACCATGTCACATGATCCTGACAGCAGACACAAGCACTTTTTTTTGTTTTAATTGTGACACATAACTTCTAAAGTTTATAAACCTATAACATACAGATATGTTGCTATGGAGAACAAACATTGGCATTTTTTCAAAATTTCATCCTCTGATAAGTGAAACATTGGTCTCACATCGTGTGATGAAATTATTTCTCACTTGAGTCATTTATTAATATTCATACTGACAGCAGAATTTGAATCCATAGCCCATATGCTGAAGACTGGGTGCACTAGCCACTCAGCCAGGCCACTCAAACTTTTGTATACTAAGGAAGAAAAAGTATTTAAAATTCACAAAAAATAACTGAAATAATGGTGCTATGAATATTAATAAAACAAGTTTAAAAACTAACGTTAAGAATATTACTAAAAACTGAATCACATTAACCATTCTTCCATACTAGGTCAGCAATATAAAGGCTGTTTGCTTCACATAAGTTGCTGTAGTATTCCATAGCCTTAATAACATACAAGTTATTAAGGGGTTGTTACCAGATTTTACATAGAAGGGGGAAGAACAGAAAGAAAACAAGAGGTTTCTAGAAACCATAAAACAGCTACAGCATCTTATGCTTCTTTAGCTCTATAACTATCAATAACTATACTGACCTCTTGAGGTCAGTAAATCCAAATACTTAATTCAAATCAAATTTTTCATAAAATAAAGATACTCAAAAAGATAGTGGCTGTGGTACAAAATTTATAAATTACAATTTTTAAAATCAGTGAGAAAAACAAGAACCTCATCATCATCAAATTCTTGCCATGTACCCTCAAGGGATGTACAGGATATGATAATAACATGAAACAAGTACATGAAAAATTTACATCATTACTAACTTCCTATCTACAATTTTCCTCCAAATCAGTCTGTTACTTGTCAAGACTCCAACATTATATTTCTATCGTCTAAGGCACTTTGTACCATTTCAATTCACCTATATCTTGGTCTTCCTCTGGGTCGTTTTGCTGCTAACCTGGCAGAGAACACTTATTTTGCTAATCTTTCCTCGCCCATTCTGTTTAAGTGACCATACCACCCGAGATTAGCTCTGCTAACGCATTCCTGGATGCTGACAATGTCAAGTTCTTTCCTAATATTCTCATTTTTAATATGATATTGCCATTGTTGCCATCTATTTGTGCCCCTAATCTTTCTCAGGACTCTCATATCTGCAGTCTCTAGTCTTTGGTCAAGTGTTTTACTTCTGACCCAGCTGTCAGATCCATTAGTTAAAACTGGTTTGAACACTGTCTTGTATACAGCTAATTTAGTGTTCCAACTAATTTCTCTCTTATTCCATATGAATTAATTCAATGGACTTCCTACCATACCAGCTTTGTTGATTCTGTTGTCTATTTCCATATTTAATTTATCATCTTCACTAAAAATAGTGCCTAAGCAGCTGAAATGTTTTACTTGTTCCACAGGTTCTCCGTTCATAACGCTGTTGACATTTTCAATGATTCTGCCTATTTTCATTGTCTTTGTCTTTTTATTGCTGACCTTTATACCATATCTATTACAACAGTTATTCAGTGTAGTCAGGGATCTTGCAGACTTCTACTGGATTTATTCAGCAGCATAACATTGTCTGCATAAAGTCAAGAACCAAGATTAACATCTCCAATTTTGATATCATGTTTAATAACACTTCATATTGTGATCCATACAGATAATGAATAACAGAGGGTATAATGTACATACCTGACTCACACTAGACTTAACATTAAACCATCTTCCTGTACTTCTTTCAGTTCTAACTGCTGACTTGCAACTCAGATAAAGACTAAGTATTGCTTGATATAATGCCCCATTGACACCATATAACTGCAGCGTATTGAATAGCTTCTCTCTTGGCACCTTGTCATATGCCTTTTCCAAATCGACAAAACTTAAATACAGATCTTTGTTATATTCCATGCCTTCTCGCCTATTTGTCGTAAAGTGAAGATCTGATCCTGAATGCAGCTTGTTCTTCCCCAAGCTTTTCTTCCACAATTCTTCTCAACTGTTTCTCAAGTATACTTGCATAAATCTTACCAGGAACACTCAGTAGAGAAATACCTCTGTAATTCTCACATTCAGTTGTATTTCCCTTTTTATATATGGGTACTATGAGAGCTCTACTCCAATCAACCGGAATTCGTCCCTCTGTCCATGCCTTCTGAACTATGCAGTGCAGTCACTGTAAGACTTTTATACCACCACACTTCAGCATTTCTGGTTGAATAATCTACTCCTGCTGCCTTTCCACATTTCAAGCCTTTGATGGCTTTTTCTACTTCAAGTATGAATATGTATTCCTGACTGTCTGTCTGTTGAGTGTTTTTTTACCACTGTGCTATTGCTGCTTGTTTCATTTTGCAATTTTTCGAAGTAATTACTCCACACTTCAAGGATATCTTTTTCTCTCATTTTCATGTCACCTTTATCATCTCTAACTCCTTTTACAGTACTCTTTCCTCCATTTCTAAGCTTCTTCAACAACCTCCAGAATATTTTGCTACCTTCTTGATATTTATTTTCTATGTTCTTGCCAAAGTCCTCCCATGACTTTTGTTTAGCTAGTTTTACACAGTGTTTAGCTTTCTTACATTTGTCTCTGTATTCTCTAAGAGGACAAGCTGGCTTATTTGCCAGGAACTTTTGATATGCTTTTTTCATTTCCTTCACTGCCTCTTTAACTTCCTGTGTCCACCATTTTTCCGATTTTTCTATCCTTGTAGACACCCTCATTACATGCTTCTCTGGCTGAATGAATCAGGGTTTTCTTCAAGGCATGGTTCCAGTTCTCAAACTCTTTCATTTTTTCTTCAATAATCTTTGTGTATTTTAGTCTCCAGTTCACATCTGAGATCTGCTCAACTTTTATTCACTTTAAAACTTTCTTACATGTTATTCTTTTCAATATGGAATTCAATTTTATCCTGCACAAGACTAAATAGTGATCACTTACAATTTCAAATCCTCTGTACACACTTTTGTCCTGCACCAGGGAGAAAACATCACTATCAATAATAACATAGTCAATGAGACTTTTCTTATTCTTGCCTCTTCTCTTCATGTGAATTTGTGCATATTTTTATGTTGGAACATGGTGCTAGGAATAACCAGTTCATATTCTGAGCAGAAATCCAACAGGTATTTGTCATTATTATTAGCTTTGCTCTTTTCTCCAAATTTTCCCACAATATTTTTGTATGTCTGACAATCGTTTCCTATTCTGCTATTTAGATCCCCAACGTTTTCTTTTTCATCGTGTCAGTTGATTTCTCTAAAGCTTCAAAAAATTCCCCCACTTCTACTTTAGTAGTACCTTCTGTGGGACCATAGGCACAAATAAGTCTCATTGTCCAGTTCCCCAATGTGATATTTGCCCACATCAGTCTACTCGATACTGCCTGCTATTTAAGATTAGCCTTGTATTTAGTGTTGAATACTATGGCTACTCCTTCGTTTCCTTGATTGTCATTGTCTGAATATAAAATTTTGTATTTATTGCTCAGAAAGATCTCGCCAGTTTTTGTCATTTTTGTTTCAGTCACCCCTATTATGTCAGTCTGATACTTATCTAATTCCTCAGCTAGCTCCATTTCTTTGCCATTCAGGCTTCTTATGTTGATAGTACCAATCTTTAACTTTGGTGATGCTGAGTTGGAGGTGTGTTTTCAGATTTGTTCCAGTAGCTGACTTTTCACTGTTTGCCCTGGTTCCCTGGCAAAAACAACAGGTGCCTTGTTTAACCGGGCAACTCCCCAGCCGGCATGAAATTTTGTCATGTTGTACCATCATATTGTATTTTGGTTTAGGCCAATAAGAATACAATTTGGTCAGCTAAATCCTCAGCCGGCATGAAATTTTATGTTGTACCATCATTTTGTATTTTGGTTTAGGCCAATAAAAATACAATTTTGTCAGCTAAATCCCAGATTGCCAGTCCATCCTCATTCGTTCAGTTTCCAGATAGATACCCAACAGGGTGCACCACGAGAAGGTGAGGATTGGACATTAGGTCAGAAGGTCTGGTCGGTTCTCTGCATTCATTCCTTTAAAGGCTATGTGGAGGTCTCCTCTCAGTTATACAGCTTTGATCCTTAAGCTTCCCAAAAACCTTCAAAACAAGAACCTTCCTATATAAATTCCATCATGTCTCTTTATTCTTATTGAAATATAATTTTTATGCATTTATTGTCTGCACAGTTAGCCTAGTGGCTATGTACTTTGCAACCATATGCCAGGAATTCCAGGCATGTGGTAACTTGCTATAGATAACCTAAGAAAAAGCTAGGTTCAATTCTAATTGGCATCGAGAGGAGCTTAAGGATCTTCTTCAGTCATAGCCAAGTTAGCCAGTCTTGAGCATGGATGGTAGGGTTTTCTCTCCAGTTTAGCTGGGGTTTTTCCAATACCTTAGGAATGCCTAAGATGATCCCTCCAGCCATAGGTCTGAATTGTCAGCTATGCTGGTCCCAAGCCCAGATAAAAATAGGGAGGATTGAGATGGTGCCATATCTCCCCGTAATGGGGGACTCACGGCTGTTGAATCACCATACGAAATAAAAATATACATTTATTGTAATTGCAAGCAGTTGGATTACTTCTGGTGGTGTATCATTTGATATATTATGTGACTTAGCTGACATAAATTATACTAGACAAGAAATTAATTATATTACTGTTTTAATCCTTTATTCAAGCAAGATCCAAGTTTTCATGGGAAGTATTTTTATTTATTTTGGTGTCTCCCATCCATAAAAACAATGAAAAAATCTAGTTGTAAACCTATAATATGTCAATATTATAGGTTTATAACTTATGTGGCAGGGAAACAAATTTTTTTCATTTTTTTTTATTTCTTTTTATGTTGTATTTATTTTTACAATCTGGTAACACTGTTATTGAGACCAAACATGGAACTTTTTCAAGCCACTTTATGCATTAAAATAAGCAAGACAGTGGTTTCACAACTGATAATGAAATTGATTTCCCACTTGAAGATAATCACAAAACCATGTGTTTGGCAGGATTCAAACCCACAACCTATTGGTTGGAGAGTAGGTATATTAACCACTCATCCAACCAGTCTAGCAAATATAGAGGCTGTTTTCCTCACATCAGTTGCTGCTGCATCCCTTAGCCTTGCGAAGATACATTGTTTGTTTACTCACACTTAAGTAAAGGATAAAAACAAGAATATAATTTCTTGTATGGTATAATTTACTTTCTGACCCATCTGTCTTCCTTACTCAAAAAAAAACAATAACCTGCTGTGTCCCACCTGAAAAAAATATATTCTGTGTTTTTTTTAAAAAAAACAAAACAACTCTGCCTTCCACCTCCAAAAGGCACAACTACCAGTTTAGGAAACCACCCATCCTTTTTGCCTTCTCATAATGTACTCTAAAATATGCAACTTTCCTTACAAAATGCCAACACACACACATGCACCCTCCTCATGCTACATTCATTGTAAACAAATTAACTACAATTCCTAATATAACACAAACACACACATCAAGTAACAAAAGCATATTGTACTCAAACAAGAGTACAATAAAGCAATCTTGCAACCAAGTCACATAATGAAACCACTAAAGAAATGCACGAAAAACAAATAACCAGCCAATTATAGGCAGCTAAAAAAAAAAAACATTATGCAGATATTTTTCTCCTTTTCTCAGCTGTGTACTGGTCACCATAATGACGGTACTTCCATATCACCACTAGGTCACATGATTTTGTTATATAGTGTGTATCGTTATTGTCTTATTATCAAACTGAAGTTTTCAATACATGATAAGAAGGGAAAGAACAAGAGTATGTGAATGACAGCTCTGAATCTTTATTTAGTGAAGATGCACAATCTGATGATATTACCCACAGCCTGAGTGGTGTTGAGGAGCTACTGGATGGTGCTCCTTAAACAGGGATACTTGAATTTTGATCACCCTGTATATTTTACATGACAAATTGTTTTAATCTTTACTCGTGTGTGAGCAAACAAAAGTTTATGCATGAAGTATTTTCATAGCTATTCAGTTACAATACAAATAGACTGCTCAGGAAGATACTTCATGCATAAGCTTTGCTTTGATAAGGATTAAACCAAGAATATAATTTTTTTTCGAGTATAATATCTGTTGGGTAGTATTTTCATGACCCTGTGTCTCTGTGAAGGATAATGAGCTGATTTTTTTTTTTTTTTTTTTTTTTTTTTTTTTTTTTTTTGTGAAGGTAGGTTTGGTGTATGCAGCTGGCTGGGTTCAAAAGGCTTTACTATCAGAAGCTTGGGTAAGTAAAACATGTAGGGAAAAGTGATTTTTATTTATTTATTTTCTTCTTATTATTATTATTATGGGCAACTCCAAAGAGTTCTTAGACTCATCAAGAGCCCTAGGAAAGAGTACTGTAAAAGAAATCATTGTTGATAAGGGTGATATTATTTCAGGTAACTCCAAGGAGTCCTTAGACTCATCGAGGGAGGCCCAAAACATCATGTCAAGAACAACTATTCAACGTCCACGCAGTAACTATCCTACTTTGCTTTGAACTCATTTACAGTCATGGCACCCACAACAAACTCTGGCAGCTTATTCCATTCATTCACCACTCTCCAAGTAAAAAACCTAGTTCTAACACCCCTGCCCAATTTCCATGGATGACCTCTAGTCCTCCCATCACCAGTCCTGTTCTGAAAAATATCCTCTGAATTAATCTTATAGAAACCCTTCAGTAATTTGAATGTATCAATCATATTACCCCTTTTCTGCCTATCAACCAATTTCTGCAACCCACAAATCTTCAACCTGTTCTCATACGGTTCATTTCATAGACCTGCTATCATTTTGGTCACTCGCCTCTGGATCCTCTCCACCTCCTTCCCATCAAGAAGAAACCCTGGCACCAAGATCTGGGCACAGTAGTCAAGATGGGGTCTTATCAAGGCTCGATACAGAGGAACAATAACTTGCTTGTCTCTGCTCGTCAAAGTATTCTTCAGTAACCAAGTGATTTGATGAGCTGATTTAGCCACTTTTGAAATGTGGTCCCTAAACTTCAATTCCCTATCCACCAACACTCCCAAATCCCTGTTCTCGTCAATCTCCTGGAGTACAGTTCCACCAATGTGGTATACTGCTGCTAATCTTTTCACCCCAAAGTGCATAACCTTACACTTTGCCACATTATATTGACATCCATTCTTCTTAGCCTAGTCCTCCAGTCTATCCAAATCATCCTGCAAAATTTTGACATCATGTGCATTCACTATTGCTCTATTCAACTTTGTATCATCAGCAAACAAATGAACAGTTTCTCTCAGATCCTTTCCTATATCGTTAATGAACAAATTAAATAGTAGTGGTCTAAGAACAGAACCCTGCGGCACACCACTAGTCACAGGCCGTCTTTTGGACTCTACTCCTGAATAAACTACTCTCTGATATCCCTCCATCAACCACCCTCCTATCCATCTCACCAACCCTATATCCATCCCCGTATGCTGCAGTTTACTGATTAGAATTCCATGTGGTATCCTGTCAAAGGCCTTAGCAAGGTCCAACAGTATCACTGTAAACCCATTACCTTTATTCAGTTCAGCCGTCACTATGTTATAAAACGTGAGCAAGTTACTGAGGCATGATCTACCCTTTACAAAACCTTGTATATGGCAGAATGATTTTAATAGGATACTGTATGTCTCCCATACAGTATCCCATTTTCATTTATCCATTCCTGTATTTTTCTCTTGACTATTTTCTCAAACCTTGACAACGACTCCTGATATGCTGATCGATCGGTAATTTGCAACAGCAGTCTTGGAATCTCCTTTCTGCAGTTGAGCTATTTTCCCCTCTTTCCACCCCCTCGGGACTAACCCAGACCCGAGACTCAAATTAAACAAAATGGTTAAGGGCAGTGACAATTCTTTAGCTGCTTCACGTAAGACCCGAGCTGGTATACCATCCAATCCCACATATGTATTCACATTAAGGTTTTGTAATATACTATTCACCTCAATTCCCGTATAAGCTATTGGTTCCTTCGTTCCTGCAATATCACCACCTGGATGATATACTCTTGCAAAGTGCTCGCTCAGTAATTCCACTATATCAACTGATTCAGTTACCTCCCTACCATCGGCATTCCTTAAAATCATTCAGCCATATACATTTTTTCTTTTACTTGCAGCATATCGAAAAAACCGTTTGGGATTCTCTTTAACTTGTGTGGCTAATTTCCTTTCATAATCTGCTTTTGCTTTTCGTACCACACTCATTACCCCTTCGGGTCTGTGCTTTATACTGTTCATGGGCCTGCAGGTCACCTTTCTCCTTAAATTCCCTCCACAGTTGTTTATTTTTTTGCAGCTCAAGCTTAATGATGTCATTCATCCATTTAACCCCTACTTGATTTACTATCCAGACTAGGTATACAGTCAGCATTACCTCTTTCAAATGCCCCTTTACTGCTTCCCATGCACTATCAACCTCCAGCCCTTGCAGTTTTACATGCCATGGCACTGAACCAAGCAATCTCCTAAGCTTGTCATACTTACCAGCCCTATAATTCCACATGTACCTTTCTTAATTGAAAATTCCACACATTTAGCCACCTCCCAGGTCAAGACCCTATGATCACTCTCACTAATTGGTGGCAACGTGGTCATATTCATTACAGTCAAATTCTCTGATGCAAGTACTAGGTCAAGCACTCTCGAACCCCTAGTATATTCCATTATGTCTCAGTAGTTATCCCTTAATAATTGCATAAAATCCAATTGCTTCCAATCAATGTTACCATAGTTGAAATCCCCATAATAATTACCCTCCTTCCACTCATTGCATCTATTTGTCTGTGCATACTATCTCCACCATCTATTCCATCACCTGGTCTATAGCAGCATCCAACTGTGTATTTTGTTCCACTAGTTTCAATCTCACACCAAATAGCCTCAAATGTGCTCTCTTCACTATCCTGCAGCTACTGGGATGCAGTTCATCAGCTATCATCAATAACACTTCTCCCCCCATTCTTTTCTCTCTGTCCCTCCTGAACACACTATACCCTTCACATTCTATCCCACTAGCTATATTATCATCTTCTGTCAGCCATGTCTTATTAATGCCAATAACCTGTGGCCAGGAAGAGCCAACCAAGGCCAAAAATTCTTCCTTCTTGTTCCTGATACTCCTGGCATTAGTATACACAAAGTGCAGAAGCCTGTTAGTCCCCCCCCCCCCCCGATCTTGATGCCTTATACTAACTATCCCATTCTGATTTGTTGTCCTTCGTACTAGCTACAATATAACATATACAACACTCGCTCCTTCATTTTCCTTTCACTCCCGATCATGCTCTCATTTTTCTTATCACACATTTGCTTCTTTCCGTTAGCTGATGCACTCGGCAAACAATTTTGTAAACGCTCCAGCTGCCACTGCATCACTCTGCGCAACTGTGATCTCCCTCATTGCAACTAACTCTTCATTTTTTTAATCACTCGAAGCATTCTCATGCTCTGTACTTTTACTTTCACTCTCTCTCTCTTTCACTCTCACCCTCAACACTGCTCTCAATGCTATCTGGCACTACATTGCAAATTTCTATCATATCACTATTTTCTATCACATTATGGCTTTGATCTATTACATCAATTTCACAACCTGAGACACACTTCAAATCCTTGCATTCCTGACACTTTCGGCACACTTTCCTACCACTATCATTATCGAACCAAAATGAAAGTGATTATCAAGATATCCTAAATATTTTGAGCAAATTACTTTGAAAGTTTGTTAAATGAAACAAGCAGCAGAAGACTTAGAAAATATTCAAGAGGAGCAATCAGGAGTATCTGTTGAGGTAGTAAAAGCCATAAAAAACTTGAAAAATGAAAAGGCAGCTTTGCTGGCCTGGTTGGCCAAGTGGTTAGCATATCCGCTCTCTAACCAAAAGGCTGTGGATTTAAATCCTGCCATGTGCAAGGATGTTTGTGATTATCTGTGAAAATACTAGTGGTGGTGGGCAGTACATGGTATTGTTGTAGATGATGATGGTAGTTGCAGTTCATTGTAGTTGGTGGATTGAGATGGAGACAGAGATGCCCTCCCTCACTCGATGAGTCTTTGGACTCCATGGAGGTGTCACGTAATAATAATAATAATAATAATAATAATCAAATAGAAATGCTCAAGTATTTTGTGAATTTGAGACTTTCTAGTTGAATTTCTCAGGTTAAATTGCAGATGATCAGAATAAACTCTCATGCCACATATTTATAAAAAGGGAAAGAACACTAAATTCAAAAATTAGGAGTTTTCTTTCTGAGTGTTTTAGGTAAAATTTATGCAGGCATTCTTGAGAAGAGGTTAAAGAAAACAACAACAACAAGCGAAAAATAGAGTAGTTGAATAAAAAGGTGGCACACCGTTTGGCAGCTCCTATAGGAGGAGATGACCTTGCTAATGCTTCTGCCTGGTATCTCCACTCGGGCCTGGCTCCCACTGAAGAGACCTCAATAAAGGTCGAAACTAGTCTGGGTAGTGGCCCTTCCCTTAATGCATAACATTATACATATCCGCAAGGAGATGTGTTTTGCATTATAGGAGATACTGAGATAGGAGTGTTGGTAGCTTGCTCCACCTTTGCAAGGAGTTGCCCAGTGTTGTACCACTTTACCTCAGTCCTGAAGATAGCTTCAGGCACAAACTTTGTTTGCACACACACTTGGATAAAGGATTAAACTAAATTTATTATAGTCTGACCAAGCGAAAAATAAACTTTCAACATGAATGTGACAAATTTGGCATGGAAATCAGCAATAGAAATACAGATGATGATGATGATGATAATAATACACAGGGATATTGAAACATCAGCTCTATCCTGATGTTTCAACCTATCTACAGAACAAGTAAAATATTTCACCAATTTGAATACAATTTTTAGTGAGGATGGCAAATTAAATATGGAGATAGATAGCAGAATAAGCAAAGCTGGTATGGTGGGGAGTTAACTAAATAAATTTATGTAAAGAGAGAAATTAGTCAAAACACTAAACTAGTTATATACAAGACAGTGTGAAACCAATTTTGGTTTATGAAGCTGAGAACTGGGTTAGAAGTTAAACTGTAGATCAAAGACTGGAAACCACATATGTGAAAGTTATGAGAAAAATTAGGCAAAGGATGGCAGTATATTAAAATGAAAATATTAGTAAGGAACTTGATGTTATCATTCAGGAATGTGCTAGCAGAGCTAATCTGAATGTGGTCATCCTAACATCAAAACAGCAGGTATTTGATGTTAGGATGGCTCAAAGGAAGACTAAGATCTAGGTAGATTAATGCAGTTTGAAATACTTTAGATCAAAATATAAGATCTGGCAATATTGGAATCCAGACAGATATCAGATTAATTTTGAGAAAAACTGTTGATCGGGGCTTAGCAATGATGTAAACTTTTCATGTAATATTAGTATAACATCCTGTATACATATCAGGAATTTGATGGTGATGGATTTCACTCTTGTGTGTAGCACTTGACTTGAACAGTTAGTTGACCATTCTTGTCTTGTCCCAGTGCAACTATGCATTTTTTGTGTTGCTGATATATTGAGTTTATTCCTAAATATTTGATGTTTGAAGTTTATTAATAAAGATTAAAAAAAATTTTTTTTTTTAATATGCATACAAAGATATCTATGTGACAGGTCTAAACCACAGGTATCTTTAAAAATGCATAGCAAAAACCATAAGAAGGTGATATTCAGTTCAGAATATTGTTTCTAGCCAATGTAGAAACAATATTCTGACCCGAATTTAACAAATTGTTTAACAATTTGAAAAAAAGATAAAAGTAAAATGGTTAAACTGAAAAACTGATTGTGATTGTAATCACTCCTAATTTTAATGACTGCGATGTGTTAATAAACACTTTCAAGGCACTTAGGGGGAGAGAAAACAAACACAGTGCCGTAACAAGGGCGTGGCGAAAGAGGGTGCAAAACATATAACATTTTTGTCATTTTTGGGTTGGGGGGGGTGCAAGTTAGACACTTGCCACAGCCACTTCATACCCTCGTTACGTTACTGAACAAACAAACAAAAAAAAAAAAAAAAGAGAGAAAAGTATACATATAGGAATAATCTGGTAACTTTGCCTGTCCTAAAAACCAAATAACTTTTCAATAGCACTTCACCCTTCCAATAAGCAAGGTGCTGGCTTCATACTAGATGGTGAAATTCATCTACCACTGTTAATGGAGTTAATATGATTGCCTTTGCAATGCCAGTTCTAAAATTAAAAGCAATTCTTGTTATTCATTCTCTCGAACCTCCCACCACTACTCCGTATATACATGTACAGAATGAACTGCACTGCACTTGATGCAATAGGCAATTTTCGTTGGTCTCTTTTGTGAAGAACATCTTTAGATTTCAGTTCATTTTCTAAGAGGAAATTTTTCTCTTAGTGGATAAGTTGACATTTAAAGATGTATTTTGATTTCCTGTTGGCATGATTATCAATGTTAGATGGACATTGAAGGGGGTAGAGAGCTATTCAGAATTACTCCTGGAAATATTGTCAGAATTTTTTTTTTTTCAATATTTTCAGTTTATTTTTACTTCAAGTATATGTTTATAAATGTATTTAATAAAAAGCAGGTGTTTAAAAATAATTATCTTTATATTATTATTAACAAACCTCTAGTTAACAGACTAAGCACTCACTGAGTAACATAGTTTTCATATTAAACCTTAAACCCATTCACAATGTAGCCAGTGCATTCTATTCACCTACACACTCTCGATGTGAAAAGACTACTCTTTCATTTTTATCTTTATGCAACCTCCATGGATGACCTTTAGTTTTTCCCTTCAACTCTGTGTATAATCTCTTCCGTATTAAACCATTAAAATCTCCTCATTAATTACCTTAAATGTTTCTGTCACATCATCTTTTCCACCAGTCCAGTAAAGTGTAATTTACATTTCTCTCTCTAACATTCCATAGTTGTGATACTGTCATAAAAGGATTAATTTCTGGACACTTCTCCAGTTTCCACATTACATTGGAAACTAGTTGACTAAATTTGAGTGCTGTAGTACATGTGCAGTCTGACCATTGCTGTGTACAGTGGCACAGTCACTTTCTTATCCCTGCTCAATAGCATTTTCCTTATTATAGTTGCAATGCACTGTATCTCTGTAGTGTCACCTCTGAACTTCAGGCCACTGTTAGCCATCATCTCAAATGTTATCTGTCTTGTGAAGCACAATACCACCAATACAGCCTTATAGCTTTGCACTCTTCAAGTGCAACATCTTGTATTAAAAGTGTATTTAACTCTTCCTGATGAGAGCTAATGTCAACATCATCCCGTGTGACTCCCCAACTCTGTATTCTCAGCAAACATATGAAGATTCCTTGTCAATCCATGTGAAATATCATTAACAAATAACTTAAAGTCAGTAATCATGAAAAGACCCCTATAACACTTCACTTTTATTTTCTAGGTCACTGCTCCACTCACCCATAAAAAACTTGCTGATATCATTCAGAGATCCAGTCTGATATCTATTCCCATCTTCTCTAGCTTATGTCAACTTTTCATGTGGGAGTCTATCGAATGGTTTTGCAGACCAATAACATCACTGTCTAAGTCTCCCTTAATCAATGCATTTGTCATCATAAAATGCAAGTAGTCATTTCAGTAAAATTATGGAGGCTACAACCATGTTAGGAATAATTACTTTAATTTCCCGACATTTCGACCTTCATATTAAGGTCATCATCTGGAATACACACACACAAGGACAAGCTATAGTACATTTCAAACAGTATGCCAAAGTAACAATGATTTGATCGTCCGTTGTTCTGCTGGCCTGACCTCAAGTGAAAAAAAAATTACTACATCAAAGCAGTATTTTATTTATAATATCTTCAGAGAACAAATTCATATAGATAGTTTTAATATAGCAAAAGTGGTAGCCTGATTTATAATTTAACATGAATATTGTTATATTTGAGTTAAGATCCTAGGTTACTTACAGTCCGAATTATAATTAAGTCTTAGACCAAAAGGTTATATGGGTAGAATATGTGCCATCCATATTCTTTGGATTTTTAGACCACCATCATTTAGACCACCATTAGATCTATGCAAGTATACTTGAGAAACAGTTGAGAAGAATTGTGGAAGAAAAGCTTGGTGAAGAACAAGCTGGATTCCGACCAAATAGAGGCTGTCAGGATCAATCTTCACTTTACGACAAATAGTGAAGAAATCATGGGAATATAACAAAGATCTGTATTTAAGTTTTGTAGATCTGGAAAAGGCATATGACAAGATGCCAATAGAAAATCTATTCAATATGCTATAGTTATATGGTGTCAATGGGGCATTATATGAAGCAATACTTAGTCTATTTGAGTTGTAAGTCAGCAGTTAGAATTGAAGGAAGTACAGGGAGATGGTTTAATGCTAAATCTGGTGTCAGACAATGATGTACATTATCACCTCTATTATTCATTCTGTATATGGGTTACATTATGAAGGAAAGTGGTATTAAACCTAATATCAAAATTGGAGATGTTAATGTCAGCTCCTTGCTTTATGCGGATGATGTTATACTTCTAAATAAATCTGCTACAAGCCTGCAAGATTCCCTGACTAAATTGAATAGCTGTTGTGATAGATATGGTATAAAGGTCAGCAGTAACAAGACAAAGATAATGAAAATATCAGCTGCATTGTGAATGGAGAACCTATAGAACAAGTAAAACATTTCAGCTACTTATGCATGATTTTTAGTGAAGATTGTAAGCCTAAATATGGAAATAGATAACAGAATAAACAAAGCTGGTATGGTAGGAAGTCAACTGAATAAATTTATATGGAATAAGAGAGAAATTAGTCAAAACACTAAATTAGCTGTATACAAGATAGTGTTCAAACCAATTTTAACTTATGGATCTGAGAGCTGGGTCAGAAGTAAAACACTTGACCAAAGACTAGAGGCTGCAGATATGAGAGTCCTGAGAAAGATTAGTGGCATGAACAGATGGCATCAATGGCAATATCATATTAAAAATGAGAATATTAGGAAAAAACTTGACATTGTCAGCATCCAGGAATGCATTAGCAGAGCTAACCTCAGGTAGTATGGTCACTTAAACAGAATGGGTGAGGAAAGATTAGCCAAACAAGTGTTCTCTGCCAGGTAGGCAGGAAAAAGATCCAGAGGAAGATCAAGATATAGGTGGATTGATATGGTAAAAAGTGCCTTAGAAGATAGATATATATAAATATAAGATCTGATAATGTTGTAGCTTTGACGGGTAACAGATTGATTTGGTAGAAAATTGTAGGTAGGAAGTTAGTAATGATATAAATTTTTCATGTAGTACTATCATATCCTGTACACCCCTTGAGGGTAAATGTCAGGAATTTGATGATTTTGTCAGACCACTACCCCCCCCCCTTCACACTTAATGGAGGTGTGAAGTGGCTTGAAAAGTTCTGTGTCTAATCTCTATAGTAGAGTTCAGATTAATTAAAAAAAATAAAGACCTGTGTAGCCCTATGGAAGTGGTGTTTGCACCATAGTTCTAGGCAGTCTAAAGAAAGCAGTTCTCAGTTCAAATCTAGTTGCTGACTAGAGGAACTTTTTCTAACCCTTTCTATGACCGGTGTTCCTGATCTCTGGCATTGGCAAGTGGGCTTTTTTTCTCCCAGAAAACTTTTTTTTTCATAAACTAAAGAAAATCGACCGCAGAGCCCACACTATTTCAGCCAATAAATATATATTGTGCTAGGAACCATGAAATGGTAGCACAGTCTGCTGTCAATTAGTGATAGTCTTGGGCCAGCTATCTCTGATTGGCTACTGGTGGAGATTAAACTGGTCTCTCTCAGTCTCCAGTAATTAGGACTGAACAGCCCTGTCTACTCCCTATAGGGAATAAAAAGCATTAGCAAATTTATTTATTTACAAAAATTAAATAAGTAAAATAAAAAAAATTCTTTGACCATGCATGATGGTACTTATGTATTATATTATAAGTTTACAACCTTTTGTGGGTAAGTGCTTCATAAAAACTGAATGTAAGAAACTGATGTGTAACTGAAGAATGTTAATTATCAAAACTTTCAGTTAAGAGCTAGTTGTTTGTATTTATTATAGAATTAACTTTAAAAAAAAAAAAGCACAGCTTACAGTATAATATTTTATTCATTTCATACATAGCATGTCAATGTGCTGTGGTTTTAGAGGGTGAAAAGAAATAGTTTTCCATTTTCAACCACAGAAATACAGGCTTGCAAGCTAATGCTGCTCATCTTTCAATAACTCATTTATGTAAGAGAATGCAGTTGAATGTCACTTTAGGAAACACTGTCATGATAAACTTGCTCGCTTTAAGTCTTATAGGCATAGTGCCTATAGGAAATTAACTTTAGCAAACTATCCACTATAGTCAATTGTTCCTGTGGTATCAACTTCACTATAGTGAGAGTTTAACTGTATAACATCTTTATATCACAATATAAAGTATTACATTTTCTTCCAACTTGCCATCCCACTAGGTTCTTGAATTGCAGACACCTGCCTCCTTATGAGATGAGTCTTTTTCTAAGTTTCATTTTCTTAAGTATGTTAGCAGAATTGCGAGGGAAAAGGAGTGTGATTTGTGAATGTAGAAGGCGTGTGAAGGATAAATGGCATTGTATGAGAGTGGACTACACTGGAGAGTAATGAATGTAGTGAATAGAAGATCTGAAGAAGAAAGAGGTGTGGAAGAGCAAGAGTGAAGAAGCTCTTGTGAATGGAAAAGTGAATAGAGTGAGTGAGGAGAATGAGAGAACAGAGCAGGGAGACACTGCACCAGAAGGGCAGATGCTGGAAGCAGAAACAAATCTTTTGCAGAAAAGAATGTGATTCAAGGGAGAAGCATTTGAATCTGGGGAAAATTATGGAATAGATGGTGATAGAGGGAAATGCAAGGAGAGGTGCAGAGGGGTCACATCTGAGGAGTAGTGTCAGTTGGGCTTGTTTTAGACCTAGAAATAAATTACTGTTCATGAATGTGAAGTATCAAAAATAAGGGGAACAAAATAGTTGCATTGATCAGGTTCATTTGCCCGAAAATTGTCAGAATAAGTGAGACATAATTGGATGAAAAACAGAAGATAGAAAGGAAAGGGGGGAAGTGCTGTTGTCTTTGTTAAACCATGCCACTCTTCCCCCCCTGCATGGACACAGGAGAAATAGGCAGTGGTTTAACTGCTAGTGATTGAGGCCATATGGCGTGAGGTAGAGGTAGACAGGATGAAATATTAGTTGGATATTTTTATAGACCTGGTAATGTGGAATGTAATGACAAGGAATTGGATAGGCAGATTAGTCTGGTATTTAAAAAGGATGATTTTAATTATGGTAATATAATTGGGATGAAGAGATGGCATCCAAGGGCAAAAAAAATGAATTCCACAATTTTTTTTGAAGAATATAACGTTAGGCACTGATGGTGAATGAGTTGGAGGTATATGGGAAATTGAGTAAACTTAAATTAATGAAGAGGTAAATCATGTAATCTGGAAGCCAGGTAGATGCAGCATAAGTTGATTGGTAATAATTAATTGTATGAAGAGTAGAAAGAGCAGTCAAGAAAAGTGACTTGTTAGCAAAAGTGCAATATAAGCAGCAATTAGTGAATGATGCAAAAATTTAATAAAATAAAAATAATCATAGGTAGTTCTTTCGACATGTAGCCAGTAGAAGAAAGAATGATTATGGAAGGATGGTAATGGTTAATGAAATAGTGGAATGATAACCATTGCAGAGGATATAGTTGAAATATTAAATGAGAAATACATACAAGTATTTCATCCTCATAAATGTGACATCATGCAGAGCTTGAGTGTAGTGGGAAGGGAGAAGACTGATCATGAATGAGTTGGAGGTATATGTGAAACTGAGTAAACTTGATGTTATATCACTGTGTATTTTGAGGATATGTTCCAAATAGAACAGCTGCTGATGTATTTAACATAACTATTGCATTGGGCTAAGTTCCAAAGCAGTAAAATGAGGACAAGATTGTTCTGCTTCATAAGGAGGTTTTAAGACTGAGACTCCAAATTATAGGCCAGTATGTTATGTCAGGAGTCATTGTTAAAATGTTGGAAAGGTTAGTGAGGACCAAGATCCAGAATTGAGTTGAACAGCAGCAACATCCTCTTGGATGCTGCTGCTGTTCAACTCACTTGAACAATCTGTTCAAGTCACTAGATTGCTAAAACAATCTTTCATCCCCTTTGATGGATGATTGTTTCAGCAGTCTGCTTATTTATTATAAACAAGATGATTATTGCATTAGACAGGGGGGATGCATACATATTAGTATGTTAAGATTTTTCAAAGGCATTTAATAGGTTGCCATATGATAGTGAAATTGGAATGGATGGGATTGAATAACAGATTATTATATTGGATTGGAGAATGGTTGTCTGATAGGTATCAGCAAGTCATGTATGGGATAGTAATATCCTAGAAGAGCAAAATCACTAGCAGTATGCACAGAGGGCCTGTTTTGGGGCTGGTGCTGTTATGTTAATGCTATTGGGAAAGGTTTAAAAGGTGATGTGCAGTGTTTGGAGATGATGCAAGTTGGAGAGTACAAGTGTTTGTGGCTTTACAAGAAGACGTGAATAGGCTGAGTGAGTAGGCACATGAATCAGATTGCCATTTCAGTGCCGTAGAATCTAAGGTTTTAAAATTTGGGAAACAAAGATAAGATATGCAGAGGACAAACTTGGTGGGGTTATCTTAGAAAATGTAGAAGAGGTTAGGGATTTGGAGGTGATAGTAAGATTAAAATTAAGAGAATACATTGCTGAAATTGTGAGGACAGCAGGAGTGGATTATGGCAATGATGTGGAGGACATTAACATGTAGAAGTAAGGAGATTATGTGGATTAAATAGTTTTCAGGATGAGGACAGTGGCGCACAAGGAAAAGAACACTAGAAAATTTTCCAAAAATCTTTTCCTAATTAAAATTATTTTTTATTTATGTTGTGTTGTGTCTTCTATTTCTATACTACTTATGAATTAGCAGTCACATAAGGTGGGAATACCCTATAGATCTCAGGAATCACGGCTGCTGTGAAGGCAAGACGAATGAGGTAGTGCTTGGATGGATCGAGCGCTACTTCATTTGCCCGAGCTGGGCCAAAGGAGATCATGGGTTTCATGTGTTGGCGATCACTGCAGATACTCAGTCATAGGTTGTATGCAATGCGTAGTGTCTATTCTCAAATTGTCTACTCAACTCGCCCCCTACCCGAAGATTAAATCTTGAGTGTGCCACTGGATGAGGAGGTATTGGAAAGGATCCAGAAATGATCGACTTAGGCAATTTTTCTGGTCTCTGAAACATTGAATATGATGAAAGATTGAGGAAATGCAAAGTCTAGTAGATAGGAGGGGAGGATATGATTGAGACATACAAGTTGATAAGGTGTTGTTATCAACTTTGATAAGATGTTATAATGTGGAAGAAGTTTTTGATAAAATCAGAAGAGAACAAAAGGCCATCCCCAAAAGCTGTGAGGAAGGGGTGATGAGTAGGTTTTTTGTATGGAGAGTGGTAGGTGATTGGATTTTTTACCTTTAATATTTTGACTTCATCAATGCCTGATAATAAAATTTCATTCCCTTTTTTTATTTCCTTTTAAATGTGAGGGCAGTCTTTTTCAAAAAATAAAAATAATAATAATAATAAAATGCAAAAAAAAAAAAATAAAAGCAAATCTTGTTAAGATAAATATTATATATTTAGCCTTAAATGATGGTTGAAGCTCATCCTTTAGTTTAATGGAATGAAGAAAACATTAGAAATGAATTAATGATTCCTGCATTTCATCTGTTGCAGAGCATCCTTTGAGAATACAGTATAAGAATTGTAATGTTACACATACAAGGGCAAGCAGAAGTCATTTGATTGTAAGCCTAAATTGTAAAGTCCATGAGTGTTGCTCTCTATGTGTATGTGTACTGGTATTGTAGTTTAGGTTGTTGGGTAGAAGCATAAGAATTTCAGTTTTCCATATCATAGGAAGTTTCAGACAACCATATTGAGGTTGGGATGGTTTTTAAAATCTGCTGCTGATTAAAAAAAAAAAAAAAAATCTCTCCTGTTTGTGCATTCAGCAGCAGATCTTAAAAACCAGCCTAACCTCGATAAATATCGTTGTTTGAAACTCCCTAGGATATGGGAGACTGTGATTCTTAAAACACTCATATAACAACTTAAGCTGCCTGCCAATGCCCATAGAATTTTAGGCTTAGTGTAATCACTTCCACTTCGCTTCTGGCACCTTTATAATTCTTATATCGTGCCTGAAATACTGGCATCATTAAACTTTTAATTTACTCCTGGTGCTATTTTTATTCTATTAAACCAAGAGAGAGAGAGAGAATGTTTTTTTTTCCTTTTAATCTGTATTTGCATATCTTTAATCCAAGTACCAATGTGTGATGGGAGGGGAGATAAACAAGAGACTATTACTTACTAATTTAATAAGCTGAAAGGCTATTTTACCAGCAAAAATGTTAATAGAAAGGGGGATGGTAAATCCCTTTATGTTTTAATAGCCGAGTACGAAACTCTGATTGAAATCCATCGAGTGTCATGCCGAAAAAACTATCGGCAGGCCCAAGTGTAAATGATCACTTGGGTAGTACAACACCAGTGCAACTCCATGCAAAGGTGGAGCAAGCTCTCTCACTAACTTTAATATTCTCTCATAATGTAAAACCCAACTCTTAAGAGATGTATAAATATTGTTTTAAATATTGTTGTAAATCCCTTTTTTTAATAAAGGGATTTACCATACCCCTTTCTAAGAGACTATTACATTTGTTGTTTTAATAGATTTCGATTATTTTGATTTTTAATCATGTCCATTTTATTATACTGAGCTCAATGCGATTGTTCATATGTGTATATACATATATACAGTAAAGCCCTGTTTTTACGTTCCCACAATTTACGTTTTCCTGCCATTTACGTCATTTTCCTTTGGTCCCGTCTTAAGTCCTATTCTTGCGATATATTGTTTTCTCGCCATTAACAACTTGATGTGTATGTTATTTCCCGTGATTTGTGTTTTTTTTTCTCAGGCGACAATACTGATTTTCGAATCTTCTGCAGAAATCTGCGCATTTCTATTCCTAGATGCCATTGCTTTCAGCTGTAGTTTCGTTTCCGCCATCACGGTGACTGCACGCTTGCAACAGTAACGTAATGATGAGCGATACTGTGATTTTTCAATCACAGTACGAATTGATATTGCAGAATTTCTGCTATGTAATTTAGCGTGTGAAAGTTGCTTTCAAGTTGCGGTGGTGGATTATCCATGTTAGTAACATGGAGATAAAAGAACAGAAAATGTATTTCGGTAGCAGAAAAGATGGCAATTCTGCGACTTGTAGATTGGCATGCCAGAACATGTGTGCATTTAGCAAAAGATCTTGGACTCTCTGTGTACATTTTGAACACGATAATAAAAAACAGGTCAAGCATTGAACTCAATGCAAAGCAATCTGGCGCTGTCAAAAAAAAAAAAAAAAAAAAAAAAAAAAAATCGCCAATTAAAGATTTTTTTAAATAGATAAATGTAAGTAATTGTAAATTCTATTTTCAGTTATTAAATTTTGTAATCGAGTATGTAGACTCACATACTAGCAGTAAGTCATCTTTTAGCCTTTTTTGAAATGTTTTTTTACATTTCCTGCTATTTACACTTTTTTTCATCAGTCCCCCTGAAAAGTGTAAAAAAAGGGGTTTTACTGTATATATATATATATATATAAATGTATATGTATGTATATATTTCTTGTTATTTTTCAGAGACCTTTTTTGTGGAAGTTCATTTTAGCCAGCACCTCTATGATTTGATGTCAAAAATGGCTGCTTCACATGCTAAGCCCATGAGTTTTCAAAAAACAAAAAGCAAAGGTTTGGCACAAATCCCTGGAACAAGAGTCTCTACTCATAATGCCCAGTTACTTGTTTCAACAGGTATCCCATCTCTTGATTTTTTTATTGGTGGAGGACTTCCAGTAGGAACAGTACTATTAGTAGAAGAGGAATTCTTTGGGATATATACAGAACACATATTGAAATATTTTATAGCTGAAGGAGCTGTTAATGGACATCACACATTTCTTGCTGGTGGTTCTATTCCTTGTTCTAAATTGATCAGCACTCTTCCAGCATCCATTAGTCAATATCCTCCCACCATTAACACTCATCTTGCATCTAATAGTACTTTAGAAACAGATGAACTAAAAATAGCATGGAGATATCAAAATCTACCAGTTGAAAATGCAAGCATTTCAGAAAATTTTGGTCATAAATATGATCCTTCTAATAGCCTTGGAGAAGACTTTTTGAAGAACATATGTATTTGGGATCCTGTGGAACATACTGGTAAAAACAAAAATAAGTTTCAATGTTTGTTGCCAGAACCGTATATGGAACTTTTGCAAGAAATTAAAGTCAGAATAGAGACAGGAAATTTTCATGCAACTCAGACAAAAGACTCATCAGACAAAAGTGTACTCCGAATTGTAATTAATTCTCTTGGGTGTCCACTGTGGAATAATTGTGAAATGAAAGCAATTTTGAGATTTGTATATTTTTTAAAAGCTATCATAAGACTATCATACTCTGTTGCTGTGATCACAGTTTCTAGTAATCTCATACAGACTTCTGCTTTTGCATCAAGACTGCATCAAATAAGTGATAGTGTTATTATTTTAGAATCTTTTGCAGGATCAGAAAAGGAAACTAATCCTTTGTATAAAGATTTTCACGGATTACTTCATTTAGCAAAGTTATCACAACTTAATGCCTTGACCTGTTATGCTCATCAAGAACAAGACTTAGCTTTCAGGATAAAACGCAAAAAGTTTTCAGTTGAAAAATTACATCTTCCCCCGGACCTCAGTGAATCAGTTAGCAGATCGCAGGATTCCATTCCCAGAAAATTGGGTTGTGGAAATCCAGGCCATATGAGTAACTTGGACTTTTAACTTATGTACACTTCTGATCCTATGTTCTTTCCTAATCCAGTATATTAGCCACCATGCACCAATAGCAATAATAAGATTAGGAACTGTAGGGGTGGCAGCACATACCTTTTTGGAATGTTTCTTAAGGGAGAGCCCGTTGTTAATCTGCTTGCAAACCTGTGTTCAAGATATATTAACATCAAATCAAATCAATAAAACATGTTGCTTGCTTTTGTATCTTTCTCTTAACATATATACATATATAACATATAAACAATATTTAATCTGAGCACTTGAAACAGTATAAGAAAACTGTAGGCATTTGCACTTATCAACAATTCTCATAAACAAAATTAGTTACAGGTACAGTCATACCTGGAGTTACGTGGTTCTTATATGTACGTATTCCCGTCACGCCTCACTGCTAGTCGTATCTTTACGGTGCGGCTGCATTCACCAACGTCACACACGCTGTGAACAAGCACTAAGTGTTTTGCGCAGTCTCCATTCATACACGATTTTTATAGTCTACAAACCTTGCAATTGTTTAATGTTATGTCTTGATAAAAATTTTATCACATAAAAAATAATAATGTCGGCCAAACGAAGCAAGTCCGATTCTTCTACAGCTAGCAAGAAAAACATTGACTTTGGAAACAAAACTCAACATTAAGGATTTTAAAGGCAGAATGAAAATTTGTGAGCTAGCAAAGAGGTTCGATCTACAGGAATCCACAGTAAGAACAATCATAAAAGAAAGGTTTACAGATTTTGGAGGACATATATTCTAACAAGGAACGAATTGTAGCCACAAGGCAAGGAATAAAAAATCATGGGCTAGCTATGAAGAAATTTTGCGTGACAAGAAAAAGACATTATGCTGTCGGACGAATCTATTAGATTTTATGAAACCATCGACATCGAAATAACTTTCTTTTTTTATGTACGAAAAACTACAATTATGATTATATTTCTTAAAAAATATAGGTGTTTTTGTAAACCTTTGGTCCCAATTAACTAATATTTATGTATAAATTACATGCAAAATTATACCCGATTTACGCGCTTTTTTGTTGGTCCCACCTACCATGCAACTTCGGTAGGTGGGACCAACAAAAAAGCGGGGTATGGCTGTATTCGCAGACCCTTTCTAGTTAATTTATTTCTAGCAGGCACTTGTAAAGTGAGAATATATTTCTCATAGACGTGATGTTAAAAAACAAGGGATTACATTCTTAACAATGAAATTTGACCACATTAATGTTAAATAAAGATCAATAAATAAAACTATTGAATTAAATAGTTAAAGTAACAATAGTTTAAAATGTTTAGGTAATATTTCACATAAAGATCTTGAGCAGCCATTTCTGGCTGATGTTTGCATATCTCATTTTATTTCCAGTTATTTCTTTTTATTAACATCATTCTCTGTAGTATTGCTTTGTTTTTGCATAATGTCTATGATGTTAATGAACTTGAGCAGCCATTTCTGGCTGATGTTTGCATATCTCATTTTATTTCCAGTTATTTCTTTTTATTAACATCATTCTCTGTAGTATTGCTTTGTTTTTGTATAATATCTATGATGTTAATGGAGAGGATAAATTCGAAATAAGACAAAATGAAGAGTAACATCTATGCTACATACAAAGTGCCAGGATGGTAAGATGCTCTCATCTGCATGGATAAATAAGTGCATACACAGTAGTACTGTATAGGTACATTTGTGGTTTGAAATGCTGTATGTTTAGCATTTATTTATTGCAATTAAATTACATATTTTCGATTTTGTTGATTTTTTTTAAAAAAAGAACTTGTAAAGTGAGAACTGTCTGTATTCACTTTTCTCAGCTGTATTCTTTGTAAATTCTTGGACAAAAAAAAAGTGCTTTATCGATTAATAATAGATTTTCCTATCTCTATCTTGAGCCCTCTCAGGGTTTCCTGAAACCAGCAAATAAGTTTATAAATTTGTGCAATACACACCAGAGATCAATGAGTAGGATTAAGATATGTAAATTTATGCTTCTCAAGCATTTCCAGAAGTAAGGCATTGTCTTAGAGCAGCAATGGCTATCTACTTATCCATAGATTGGATTTGGCATTAACATTCCCATAATGCAATCTTATTTGGCCTGCGACATTGCATTTTGTATGACTTACTGTGATGTTTGTTTTTCTTATTCAGAAATTAGGGTCGGTTGTTAGTGATTTATTTGCACATGTTATTGGAAGAAATATTGTGTAGTAAAATAGTTTCTGCTATAAACAATATATATTTAAAACATTTAATCTTCCCCTTCCCATGTAATACCCTTCTGATGTTCCCTTATAGACCATTGCTTGTCAAGGCTTCTTCCTGAGAAAAAGTCATAATTTTAAAATTCTGGATTCCTAGGAATTGTAGAAATATTTCCTGAGATCACCAGATCATTCTCATGTTATTGGAATCCCTGTATCATAGGTAGTAAAATGATTATAAATGTTTAATTATTTTTGAATAAAAAAAAAGCTAATCTCACTTTATTGTAATCATCCCTAACAATCAGTAAAAATGTATGAAGAATGATTGCAGTATTTTTTTTTTCTTAAAAGAAAAAAAAAAAAGTAAAAAACCAGACAACTTAATTTGTTTCAAGTATTACGCTACATATATTACAATGCAAATCACCATCATCAAAAAGGTGGACTTCGTCATCTTGAACATATTAATGGCATGAAAAGAAAATCAGTGAAGACAATGTGCAAATATCAACCTAAGCAAAAGATAGAGAAAGTGAAAGTTATGACAATGTTGTAAATACAATGACGAAGAAACACGATGTTTACATTTCTCACATAGCACATGCAGATGAATTAGTTGCTAAACTTGCAACAGTAATTGGGATTTGTAGCAATGCTATTGAAAGACTAATTTTATTAGAGAAAGTTTCTCTAATAGAGGTCTGCAGTTACCAGTAAGGATAAGAATTTAATAAGTCATGGTACTTATTCTGCAGCAAAAGCCTATTCTTTAGTTAAAGATTAGTGCACTTCAAGATTTGTTTTGAAACAGATTTAATTGCAACTACTAGTGACAGCTGTGAAACATTTTGGAAAATTATTGCTATCTTTCAACACTTGTCATAACCAAGCACTTGATCTTGCTGTGTTAAATGTGAAATAATCAAAAAATAGCAATAGTGATAGTAGAGAAAGCGAAAGTTATGGCAATGATGAAGAAACATGGCAAATTATTCTGATCATGTAGAATTTTTAAGATTGAGTATAAGAAAAATTGTTTAAATATTCTCCCACAAGAAATTCTATTTTGCAAAAAGGAATGAAATAAATTAGACATAAGCCAACCCAAAATGAAAGAAATATTTATAATTGTAACTAAACAAATATCCCGACTTTCTGACCAAGTAGTTCAAGCTTTTTAGCAATAAATGTAAAGGTTGGTATTAATTTTTTTCCACAGCATTAGTACCTACTTATATTAATTTCAAACCCAGTGTTTGCCAAAATCTATAGGTATCCGTACACTGTACTAATGTTTTTATTAGTGTGCAATCATCAAACATTTGAGTCTTATTTTGTAATGTCTAATATATTAATTAAATTTTACTTTTTTCCTATATACTAAAAAAATGCAAGTTTATTATATAGGTATCCGTACACTGTACTAATGTTTTTATTAATTTGCAATCATCAAACATTTGAGTCTTATTTTGTAATGTCTAATATATTAATTAAATTTTACTTTTTTCCTATATACTAAAAAAAATGCAAGTTTATTATTATTATTATATAGTATCTCCATGGAATCTGGAGATTCTATATAATATACACACACTCATCGTATCTCTCCTTAAACTTGTTCTCTCTCAGGGAACTGCCAGCTAATTCTGGCAATCCATTCCACTCATTCTCTGGAGGTGTCCAAACCATCTTAATTGCTGTTTAAGAATTATAGCTATGATATCTTCTCTATAGTTTAATTCTTGTCTTAATTTGCCCATTTGTTTTGTGTTCTGACCAGTGAGTCTTATTTATTTTTTGGTAAGCATTTCGTTTTGAATGCTCTGATTTTCTGTATTTTTTTCATTGAATGTCCAAGTCTTGGCTCCATACATTGCTGTAGGTATAATAATGGTTTTATAAAGTTTTAGTTTGAGGCTTTTTGAAATGCTGTTATTTTTCCATATTTTAATTTATTCATATTAGACTATCCTTTGTTAAGTGTATTTTACTGTTTCTTTGTTGTTGAGGCAAGTAATGAGACACTGCCAAGATATGTGATTTTTAAGTTTATTTAATTTTTTTTTTCATTGTTTTGGTTTTATTTAGATTGATTTTCATACCATATTTCACAGTTTAGTAGGAACTTCATAACCAGTGACTTAGATTAGTTCATTTAGTTTATTGCATACAGAATTTCTTCTTTTATGATGAATGGTGCTTTTTCTCTTTCTGTCTCTTCATTTGTGTTTTTCTAGTCTTCTTTCCTCCAGAAAAGTATCTGGTAATATTTTCTCTAAATTTTTTCATCTTTTTAATGGTCTGTTTTAGGTGCTTTTGTTAATTCTTTTATAATAGTTTTTATCGTGTCCCCCTCTTTTCTGATTATCAACTAAACTTTCTAATCTTCAACCTAGGCAACTCATGAATGCTGGGGAGAGTATTCCCGTAAGCTCTCTGGTCAACTTACCTTATGAAACTTTCATAGTCTCTACATTTGGCTTTGAAATAATCATCACGAACCATGGACTCTCTGCCTGTTAGTGTCTGATGCCTCCTTCACTATCTTCCACCTTTTTTTGTCCAGTGCACAGTGTTGCAGTTTCTGTACATCCATTCCACACCAGTCCTTTATGTCGTCTATCCATTTGAAATAATGCTGGATCTAATATCCACTTTGCTTATATAATTTTGCATCACTGAACTGAAGTCTTTTGGCTCTTCATTTTAGTAATTACCTTTATCAACTATTGCTAGTCTTGCATCATCAGTAGACAACTGAATAACTCCTTAAATCTTTCCTTATATCATTGATGAACAAATTAAAGAGTATTAGGCTCTAGTACAGAACCCAGAGGTACTCCACTAGTCACTACTTATTCTCCTAGATTCCACTCCACCATATACTGCTCTCTGGTGTCTGTCAGCCACCATCCTCTCCTCTGCTACTAGCTTCATATCTATTCTTATTTACTCTCTATTATAATAGTTTTCCATGTGGTATTCTGTCAAATGCCTTTACAAAATCCAGCAATATCACGGTGTAGCCATTTCCTTTATCCAATTCCACTCACTTTATTATAATATGTGAATACATTACTAAGATAGGACCTACCCTTTACAAAGCCATGCTGCCTGCTATAGAGTATCGCATCCTTATCCGCTCAATGTTGGATTTTACCCTTTAACCAACTTTTTCGATACTTTACCACTCCTGATATATTAATTAGTCTGTAGTTTGCTGCCTCTGTCTTAAATTCACTTTTATGCAATGGAACTATCTTGCCCTCTTTCCACTCCCCTTGAATCCTGCCGAAGCTGAGACGTAGATTAAATAACTTCATCAGAGGCAATTTCGGTTTTCCTGCACATTAAATTCTCTTGCACTTTCCTTTCATCTACTACAATTTTGATATGCGTGTCTGTCACATTAATTAAAGTCATCCTACCATAGTAATATCTTATTGCATGCAAAAAAAAAAAAAAAAAATTTTGGATTTACTTTGACCTGCTTAGCTAATTTTTTTCTCTCTCATAATCTGATTTGGCCTTTCTTACCAAACTAGTCGCCCTTCTTGCGTGCACTTTGTATTGCTCATGAGTATGCTGATCACCTTTTTCTTTATATTCCATCCAGAGTGTTTCCTTTTTTTTGCAACTCTTGCTTCATATCTACACTTAATTCCCATTTGGTTTATCCTCCTCACCTTCCGAGAAGCAGTATCAGACTGCTTTGCTTAATCTCTGACCACTTCCCATACACTACTGACATTCTTTCCGTGTAGCTTCTTAAGTCATGGCACTACTCGAAGATGACTTTGTCATAATGACTGCTTTGCTTAATCTCTGACCACTTCCCATACACTACTGACATTCTTTCCGTGTAGCTTCTCAAGTCATGGCACTACTCGAAGATGACTTTGTCATAATTACCAGCTTTATAGTTCAACATATCTTGACAGAGAATTCCACATCTTTGGCAACTTCCCAGAATAAGACTGCATGGTCGCTCTCCCCAATTGGAGGCATAGGTTATGGATATATCTTCTGATGCTATTATCAGATCCAACACTCTCAAACCCCCTTGTCTCCTAATATGTGGTTTCATGTAGTTATCTCCTAATCAACTACATAAATTCTACTACCATCTTGCCATGCCCTCTTTTCTTCCTTGAATATGTCTCCATAGTAATTACTTGGTCTGCACTCTTAGTACTAATCTGCCGTTACTTGTTATCTACATCTTCCTGTGGACCTCCTGGTCAATAGCAGCACCCAACAATATATTTTGTCCTATTGGCTTCTGTTTCAGACCAGACAGCCTCAAATGAACCATCATCCAAGACCCAAAATTCTCTAATTTCTGATTTTGTTGGTTGTAATTCTTCAGCTAACATCAGCAATACAATATCCTTTACATTCTATCCCTGTATCATTTTTTGTCAACCAGGTCTCATTGATATGCCTATAATTTTTGCCAAGTAGAACTGACCAATGCCAAAAACTCTTCTCCCTTATTCCTGCACATGCATTTTAACATCCTCTTGTATTCACAATTATCTTTGTATAGTGTCATTACCCACCCATTTCTATATGTGCTCATTTATCACAGGGTGGCCAGAAACACACTTGATTGCATTTGCCCCAATGTTTCCTTGCACTTCCAAACTCTCACTGAACAACACTTTTTTCCAAAACCATTTTACCCATTATTATGTTTTATCATTAAAAAAAAAACAAACAAAAAAACTTAAGATTTTTAATGTCAGCAATTTAGAAATCCTAGTCCAGGCCAAAGTACAGTCATACCCCGACTTATGCGAATCCGGAGTTATGTGGTGTTTTGTATATGTACGTATTCCCGTCCATCTTCACGCCTCACCACTAGTCGTATCTTTCTGGAGTCGGCCGCATTCGGCAGTGTCGCACATGCTGTGAACAAGCACTGATGTGTTTTGTGCGGTCTCCATTCATACATGATTTTTATAGTCCTTGTGATTGTTTAATGTTATGTTCTAGATAAAAATTTTATCACATAAAATCACATAAAAAATAATAAAGTCGTCCAAAAGAAGCAAGTCCGATACTTCTACTGTTAGCAAGAAAAGAAAAACATTGACTTTGGAAACAAAACTCAACATCATTAAGGATTTTGAAGGCAGAATGAAAATTTGTGAGCTAGCAAAGAAGTTTGATCTACAGGAATCCACAGTAAGAACAATCATAAAAGAAAGGTTTACAGATTTTGGAGGACATAGATTCTAACGAGGAACGAACTGTAGCCACAAGGCAAGGAATAAAAAAATCATCATTAGCTTGCTATGAAGAAATTTTGCGTGACAAGAAAAAGATATTATGCTGTCAGACGAATCTATTAGATTTTATGAAACCATCGAAATAACTTTTTTTTTTATGTACGAAAAACTACAATTATGATTATATTTCTTAAAAAATATAGGTGTTTTTGTAAACCTTTGGTCCCAATTAACTAACGTTTTGTATGTTTGTATATATAAATTACATGCAAAATTATACCCCGAGTTACATGAATTCGACTTGCACACTTTTTGTTGGTCCCACCTACTGCGTAACTTCGGGGTATGACTGTATTTGGTTACATCTGGTAATGCATATTTTCTTGGTCAGTTTTGTACAAGAAAAATCTCTTGCTTCCATATGAGATTGGCTAAGTTACCTTCAGTCAAAAAAGTGAATTGTTCATCACATCTTAGACAGGATTCAAATCCATGTCTTTTCAACCAAAAGGCATTGTCTCTTGCTACAGAAGCATTCAAATTGCAAAATCTCTATTTTCATTTTGAAATTATTGTTCTAGAGCACTACAGGACTAGTGAGGTAGATGCAACATCATGAAGTATACCTATTAAAATGCCTGGTATGGGACAGATTTTGTGCTTGTATATTTGTCTCTCACAGCCTTAGAATAATTATAAACAACTCCACCACAATCTATTTAAAATGTTCAGGCATCACTAATCCATTGTTAACTTTGTTTTGCAATGAACTGGATATCATGGGTTTAGAAACAAGATTGTCGTCATTGATTTTTCTGTTAAGTGGAAAGATTTAGTTGTAGATTATATGGTTTTTAATGATAATTAATAACACCATTACAATGGAACAAAATACGTAAGGGACAGCTATTACTCTGCATTTAATGGTTAGAACTGAACGATATATAGGAAGTGATCTGGTTTTTAAACAAGGATGCATGAAACTTGATATTAAAATTGGCTGTTTGCTTTATGCTGCTGATGTTATACTTGTAAGACTAGTATAAATCTGCAAAACTAGCTTGAATGACTGCTATGAAAATGGGAAAAAAAAGTGCCTTCTCAGTGTTTTTTTTTTTTTAAGGCATAATTTTTAGCGAAGATGACAATTTAATAAGTAAATAGATAACAGTATAAGCAAAGCTTGTGGTAGAGAATCAAATGAATAAATTTTATAAGGAATAAGAGAAACTAATTTTAAGTTATGGATCTGAGACTTGGGTTAGAAAACATACAGATAAGTATTGAGAAAAAGTGAACAGATAGTATTAGTGAAAGAATAACTTGAAAGGAACTTTTATGCTGTTAGCTTTCAAGAATGCATAACCAGAGCTTGTTCTAATGTGTATGATCACTCAAATGAGATAGGTTAGGATTAGAAAAAACAAAACAAGCGTTTGAATGTAAGAAAGTCCTAGAATAAAACCAAGATCTTTGTGGACTGACAGTAGTGCATTAGAAGATTGAAATGTACAAGTTCACAATACTGGAGACACCCAAGAAATAAAATTTAGAAGAAAGTTGTTGATAGGAAGCTTTAATAATGTAAACTTAATTATATACACCATGTGTACATATCAGAAATTAGTGTATTAAGTAAAGAACCAAATTTCTGAATACCAGGAAAGCTCTATCTCAAGAAAAATGTTATGTATCTACTTTCATAAAATTGTGATTTAGATATTTTTTGCCATCAACTGCTCTGGCAATTATAATTGTTACCTAAATAAACAAATTTAACAAAGCATTTTTAAATCCTGCATAAAGCCTTTTCAATGTAATTTTTAATGGTCCCTTGAAAAATACAGATAACACACATTACCACAAAAGAATATGATGCTAGTTTAGATATATTACATACAGATCAATTTAATTTTTGACTTAAAATGAGAATATTATCAAAGGAAAAATTAAGATTATCAGTCTTTAGTAAGAGTTAATGAATGCTGTTTCTTAAAATGGTTTGTAATATTTTTTTGATTTACCAATAAAAATGAATAGTCATATTCACTGACTTTGGATAAAATGTGAACAAGTTATGGCAGCTGTAATGTAATATAACCAAAGCTGTAACACACAAAAAAAAAAAACTGATAGTTCAATATCATACAATAATACTGTTAAATTTTTATTTTAACTTCATAAAACACAATTATGAAATCCTTGAAAAATGTATAACATTTAATTATGGAATAAATGGATAGCTTACTGATACCCACTATATATATTGCTTTAGCTAAAGATTTTTTTACACAAATTACTAGATAAACATAGACAAGACTCCATCTATTACCAGTGTTTACACCTACTTATTGCATATGCACAACTGCTACTTTGTCTAAATAACGAAGATTTATGTTTTATTATACGCATTACATCAGAGTTTGGAAGATACACAAATAACATTTATCTTTTAAAAAAAATTTCTATTGGGCCTACAGAGCAATTTTTCCTTAAATGTGAACACAATTTACAAAGCTTGCACAGCTTTCCTTGAAAACATAAAGAAAAAATAATAAATCTTCTGCCAAGTATCCAGAGACATGACAGACGGCACCCACCCACAGAGAAGTTTTCAGTGGGAAAAACCTGATGTCATTTCTTCTTGGGCTTGTCACCACTAACTGTAAGTCCTTTTTCCTTTCCACGAAGCTTCATTCCTAAAATTTTAAAACAAAAACACTTAAGTTTAAACTATCTTTTACTGTTTAAGATACTACTGCCTTTAATTTCAAGATTGAAATTAAAGAAGATTGTAAACTTATATTACATCAGTATCATATTTAGGTATGGTTTAGATAATTATGGTCCAAACAGCACTTTTCAGTTTCCTTTAGGCCTTTAGAGAATAGATTGGTGGTCTCATACCAGGTAATGGAAATTATCTTACATATAGATTTTCACATTCTTCACTTTCACTTCTTACTATACTATATTGATGACATGTTTTACCATGTATAGCCTCACATGGATTTAAGTCTAGACTTCATTACACAACATTCCTACATAAAGTCTGCCAGTGTCTTAACAGATAGGACAAGTACCTATATGCTTAGAATCAAAATCCACATGCACAAGGCTAATATCATACCTCACCTTGACCTCATTAACAGACAAAGCACTTACAACTGACTCTGGCAACCCATTCCATTCATTTGCCATTCTACAAACAAAGTGTCCTCATATCTCTCCTAATCATTGTTACTCAGCTTTCAAGGATGATGCATTGTTCTACCCCCCCCCCCACTAGCCAAGTACGGGCACCTCCCATTTATTCGTCAGGTTAGGGACCAGAGCACTGGCAAAAAACAAGAAATCAGCAAGAAACAGAACCTAGCCCTTGTTTAGTTGCAAACACATTTTGCTGCCAAAAAACGTCAATACGCACTTTATATATCACTTACGAAGATGTACAACATCTGAACAACACACCAGAATACACAAAAGTACAGTAAAATGAATTTAGTATGCACAGACAGCATTTTTAGTTTCCTTTAACATTACAGCTTTATTCTTAAAAACTGTACCAATTGTTCTGCAAGGTATGTTAAGGTTCACTCAGTTCAGTTAATTCTAACTTTTCTTACAAATTGAGAAGCTTTTAGCTGTATCACTACCCTGAGGTGCCATTATAATCACAAATATAAGACAGACACACACAGCACACAATTTCTAAGAGATGCACAACTTCTATAAACATAAAGCACATGGAAGGTTGGCAAAACATGGTGAAAAGTGGGAACTATTGTACTGAAACAGTTCTCCTGCATTATCCCCTCTTTTTCATCTATCAACCAATTTCTGTAACCCATAAATCCTCAATCTATCCTCGCTGGGAGCATTCCACAGACTACTCACCATCTTGGTCACTTGCCTTTATATCCCCTACACCACTTCCTCATCCCCAGGAGACCAGACATGAGTACAGTTATCCAGATGTGAACATAACTAGCTTATTTCTCTTGTTAGTATGCTCATCCATAGCCAGGTAATTTCATGAGCTACCTTACCAATATGCCCTCTAAACTAAGTATCTACTACCACCCCCAAATTCCTAGCTTCGTTTATTTCCGGAGCACATTTCCATCACTGTGGTACTCAGTTGGTAATTGATTTATCCCAAAATGCATAACTTTACATTTCTCCACATTGAACTTATCTCCATACTGATATCCTATTTAAAAGATCTCGCATTGCTTTCATTAACTATTACTTTATCCAATTTTGCACCAGCAAACAACTGAATATTTCCCTTATTTACAAATTAAACAGTAGTGTTCCTAACACAGAAACCTTGCAGGACACTACTAGTTCTGCTTTCTTCTGGATTCTACTCCTCCACATACCACTTCTTTTGTGGTCCGTCCATCAGCCACCCTCATATCCATTCCCATTTGTTTAATTTGCATAACAGTTCCATGTGGTATTCTATCAAATGCCTCTGCAAAATCCATGTAGCCATTACCTTTATCCAACTTAGCTGTCGCTCTTATAAAAAAGTTAGTAAATTACTAAGGCCTTTTATTTGTATGCACTCGATGAAAATTGAGTGCATACAGTGCTCTGCTTACTATTTCTACTATTTGTTAAGCCAAATATATTCTTCCATAATCTCACTTCAACTTGCTGATGCATGTCACTCACTTCTTCTGTACTCCCTAACCTATAGCAACTACTAACTGTATATTTCATCCTGTTTGGCTCTTTTTTTTTTTTTTTAAACAGCTTCAAATTCACTGCTTTCCTTAACCACCTAAACCTGGCCATTATGGATCAAATACGCATCCTCATACGCATCGTATATTTCAATGGTATTACAATTTTAATATGCACTTCACATCTATGATAACCTTGACGTCTTGGCTGGTAGCGTGGTTAACTATGTTCCCCCTAAACTTGTCTTGACAGTCGCAATTCTTCTGCTCATTAGCAATATATCTCCCCCTGTGCTGTGCTTTCTGTCCACCTTTGAAAATGCAGTATCCCTTATTCTATCCTTGTAACAGTAATTTTCCTTCATCAGCCAAGTCTCAGTAATGCCTATAAATTTTGGCAAAGTCAAACTAGCTACTGCCAACAATCCCTCAACCGTTGGGGCATTAGTAATATATGCACTGAAATAGTCCCTTGGGCCTACAGATATCCCTGCATCTTTTAGTGTCTCATTATCTTCCTCATTCCACACTTTAGGTGCACTCACTCACCTAAAAGTGCTGTAATATTATCACTTCTTTAATTATTAATTTTAATTTTCTTATCTTCAAACTGTGCCTTTGTATTCTTTTCCCTATCAGTCGTAATACCAAGTTTGTAGTCGTTGCTTGAGCTAGTTCAATCTCTTAATCCTCTCTGGCTATAATCTTACCCTCTCTCAAGGTTGTACGTAATCTAGATTAAGGAAGTACTTCAGGCTAGAACCAATTCCTTTATCAATCTTGCTGACTTTCTCTTGCACTGATCTTTAAAAATTTATTTTTTTGACTGCACCATTAAAGATTGCGTAGAGGAATTGTATGTCTTTCCTATACATGCAAGAGAAATGTATAACATGAAATATCTCTAAAATTTAATTCTAATTCAAGCAACGCTTTAAAACTTAATATCAGTCAGTCATGGCTATTCTATCTTCAGGACACACAGGTTCTATATTTTATGAGAGTGCATTGGTAAGGCAGAATCAGGCAAGCTATTAACAAACAAAACTGTTTATTCATTCTAAATCAAGGTAATTATACACACATCAAAATATCTATCTCTAATTAACTCAGCTAAATGACAATGGAAGCAAAGTGAAACACGTGTCTGGTTTTCCATTCGATTAGATTAGCATTTCTCGTAAGCCTTTTGATATAAAACAATATACATGCTCATAACAATCAGGCACGTGATTAGATACACTCATACGTAACTTAACTCAGACTAAACAGAATTAGGCATAACTAAACTTTACAATCAATTTCCCTTTCATCACATAACATTAGCAAATTTCTCTGAACTCTGTATACAATTAGTTCGCAATTAATTAGAAGTGCAGCTTTTCGACTTCACAAAAAAATGTTCTTTACGCTAACTATGGAATCGGCATTCTTAGCCTTAATTTTCACATTCTAGGAAAGTTCTACAAAATTCTTACTTGCAACCTTGTCAGCTAGTTCAGTACACTAGATCCTAGAGATCACGTTCCTCTTCCTTCCGGTAAAAACCGCAATTGGGCACTAGTTCGCAGCAATGATGATATAGCATACTCGGAGATCGTCAAGAAACTTTGCGGTGGGACTTCTGGAATAGACAGTCACTGCTGTTACGAACCTCCTATCATCGTTGGACTTCTGCTGGCGGGACGTAACTCCCCCGTCCTTGGAACGACTGGACACAGGATCCTCTTCGAAGCGAGACTGGAAATGAGAGCCAGGAACAGAGCACTTTGGCCCTTCGCTTTATCCCTTTTATCCTACTCTCTCGACCTTGGAACGGCCTCAGATTAAACCACCCTGATATTCTTGGGGGGGGGTCCTCTGCAACCCCGAGTTTAGATTGGAAAACCCTGTACCCTGTTGACCTTCGCGATTTTTGCTAGCTTCAGATCCTGTCTGAGCTATTTCTTTGTCTGTACAATTTCAGTAGTTCTTAATTATTTTAACAGATTTAATACAGCAAAAAAACTTGAGGTAAGCATTAATTCAAATACAAGTATTTTGTATAATTTGTTATTTCCAAGTAAAATCTGTATAGAAAAGTTTTGTTCTAATTTTTCTTCATACAAGATTTTACAGTACTCTTTAGGTGAGTGAGTGCACCTACACAGGTGCTCACCTGTATCAACCTCCACATACACAGACCGAAATAGCCTTGATTTTTCACTTCCATTCATTGAACAAAACTTTCTCTAGATATAACTCCAAAATTCATCCTACATACTCATTCTGCAATTATGCCCTTCTCAATTCATTAATATCATAATTTGGCAAGCTTAAAACATTCAATCTTTTTTTTTTTGGCTTTTTCCAATAACTATCCGCTTGCATTCCATAAGTTTATCTTTTAAATGATTTATTCCAGTCAAAATTTTCACTTGACCTCTTAGCATTCTAACAGCATAACTAACATCTTTCATTTCATTTTGTGGTGCAGAGATTCTTTGCACAAATTGCAATTCTATAAAGCAAACCCCTAACCACAATCACCACACCATTTCCTTACTCTTTTTTTTTCATTAGTTAATACTATCCTTATTCTTCCTTCTCTCACTTTTCCTTTCTTACTCTTTTCTTCTGTATGACTTCCCAGATGCTTATCCAGATATTCTTAACTCATGATGTTCTGTGAAAGATAAAACACACTATTTTCTCTCATTACAGACACCTTGCTATTCTTATCAACACTTCTTTCACACCATCTTTCAGCACACTTCTACCATTCATCCTTCATTCACCTTCACTAATTCATATATTTCTCTCTTTGTTGGCTACAACACATCTTTCTGCTTTGCAAAACAAATGTTCATCACACTGCTGTAGCTTTTGATAAGAACTTCCAAAATTCACTCACTTTTCTGCTTATCAACCACAAGCCACACTTTTGATAGCAAATATTACATATTTACACATACTGAATCTAACAAACTCCCTTTCCTTGTATTGAATTCCGTGAACAATGTCTGGTTGCTTGTAATGCGTTATACTGCCATTAGCTGAGCTACAATAGTACATAAAAGTTAAAGTTTGCAAAAACACAGCTTAAACAAAACCATATAAATTAAATCCAAAAACTACACAGTGTCATCAATTAAAGAAATTTATCTTTTTACAGATCATCAAGTGCTTGTTCCAAATTAACACAATGATTTGAACCACCAAATTAATCTTTATCGATTTTGATAATTTAAAATGCAGCTAACTGCATAAACATGATTATAGAAAACTTTACCTATAATTTTTTCAATCTTGCTCAGAATTTGCTGATTTGGAACTGCTCGTCCTGCTTCATAATCATTGATTACTTGGGGTTTCTCATTGATTTTCTGTATATAATGAATACAAAAAAATAAAATAAATAAAAAATGATCCTTTGTAATTTAGTGTTAAACTTTTAATCCAAATCCATTTACACATACACAAGATGATTAAAGGTAAAGATGTAAGTCAGGCAGAAAAACCAATTCACTTCACTAATTACAAAATATCTTTGTAATTAGTGAAGCAATAAAGATGGACTAACACCATGAATCAGGCTAAGAACCATAGAAAACAGCTACAAAGTTTTATTAGTGTAGTTATTGTACTAAAGTGTTTTATAACATAATTTCAGAGAAATTATTAGTTTTTACTACTCTTGAAAATGGTGCCAAAAACTCGTAACAAGGCAGTGACTAAAGCTAAAGTTGCTACTGAGGAGAGCATTTGTCCTGAATAAAAAAACACTGCTGCAGTGATGATAATAATTTATCTGAGGATATGCTGACATTAGAAACAGCTCGGTTAAAAGAAATTAATAAGAACTCGACCAGGGAATTGAAAAAACATTTGTTTAAACTTCGACAGGATAAGAAAAAGGATGAGAACAACAGGCAGGAAAATACTGAACTTGGTAATCAAAATATTAATAATAACAAGGTAAGTTAATTAATATCTAAGAAAAAAGAGGTAATATGGTATGGTGACTTAATTTTAAAATTTGCACTTGCAATGGAGCCACCACTTCTAGTTTCGAAAATTAGGAGCGAAAATTAAAAATATGACAAACATAATTGAAAACCAAAAAAGAAATGTAAAAGAAATGGTAGTACTGGTAAGTACAAATAATTTAAGTGGTGACAAACATGATATGAAAGATCTGTTTGAAGAAGTGAGAAAGAAATGTGAAAGAGTAAAAATTGTAGGATTACCACATAGATATGATAGTACTGAGTTAAGGAGGAGGGTGATGATAGCAAATGATTTCACGCACAGGCTATGTAGAAGATATGGATGCGAGTTTTTAGACGTGTGGGGGTGTGTTTGATGGCAGAAAAGATTTGTATAAGAATGATGGCCTGCACTTGAATTCATTTGGCATCAGAAGCCTGAAGAAATTACTTGGTATGAGACTTAATGCAGAGTCAGGGAAACTAGATCATCAAGGAAGGATGATCAATGGGGAAAATGTGTATGAAAGTTCAGCTATAGTATACAAACATGATAGACATAAATGCCTTTGAACATGGTTATGTATGTGGCAAAGGAGTGGAAAAATATGCTTTGGGTTCAGACCTTTTGTCTAGGGAGGGAAAAGAGAAAATTCTAGAACAAGACCAAATACAGTGCATATCTAATTATAAGAATAGGCTAGGTCATAATGTATTATGTCTATACACAAATGCCAGGAGCATTAGAAACAAAGGGGTTGAGTTTGTTGCTTTATTGAATACGATGTGGCCTAAGATTGTTGGCATTAGTGAAACCTGGCTATCAAAATCAGATATAGTAAGTGGGATCGAGTGTAATGGATATACTATTTTTAGGAATGATAGGAGAGGAGGAGGAATGCTACTAATGATATCAGATGACTTAAGTCCAGTTAGGGTAGAAATACAAGAAAACAATGATGGTAACAATGTCCCATGTAGTGATGAGTCTATTTGGTGTGAAGTGGAAGTCAACAGAATGAAATATAGTCATACCTCGAAGTTACGCGATAGGTGGGACCAACAAAAAGCGCGTAAGTCGAATTCGCATGTAATTTATATATACAAACATATAAAATATTAGTTAATTGGGACCAAAGGTTTACAAAAACACCTATATTTTTAAAGAAATATAATCATAATTGTAGTTTTTCGTACATAAAAAAAAAAGAAAGTTATTTCGATGTCGATGGTTTCATAAAATCTAATAGATTTGTCTGATGGCATAATATCTTTCTCTTGTCACGCAAAATTTCTCCATAGCAAGCTAATGATTTTTTTATTCCTTGCCTTGTGGCTACAATTCGTTCCTCGTTAGAATGTATGTCCTCCAAAATCTCTAAACCTTTCTTTTATGATTGTTCTTTGTGGATTCCTGTAGATCGAACTTCTTTGTTAGCTCACAAATTTTCATTCTGCCTTCAAACTCCTTAATAATGTTGAGTTTTGTTTCCAAAATCAATGGTTTTCTTTTCTTGCTAGCTGTAGAAGAATCGAACTTGCTTCTTTTGGACAACATTATTATTTTTTATGTGATTAAATTTTTATCAAGAACATAACATTAAATAATCGCAAGGTTTGTAGACTATAAAAATCGTGTATGAATGGAGACCGCGCAAAACACGCCAGTGCTTGTTCACAGCATGTGTGACACTGGCGAATGGAGGCTGCGCCTGAAAGATACAACTAGTGGTGAAGCGGGACGGGAATACATACATGTAAGAAACCGCGTAACTCCGGATTCGCGTAAGTCGGGGTATGACTGTATATGGTGGGGTGTTGCTACAGACCTGGCAGCTCAGTTGTATGGGGACAAAGAAATGCATTGCCAATTTAGCCTTATGGGTACCAAGTGAATGATCATTATGGGTGACTTTAATTTTCCAAACATTGATTGGGTAGAAGAAAAATCTCATGATCAGAAAGAACAGGAATTTATTGAATTCCTATTGTTGCGAGATAACTTTCTCAAGCAGCATGTGAAAGAAGGAACTCAAGGTCAAAGAGTGTTGGATTTTCTCATAGCATCAGAAGGGATCTCTGTCAAGAATATGGCTATTTTACCACCATTTGGTGACAGTGATCATGCTGTTCTTTCTTGCGAAGTATCTACCTTGTATTGAAGCTCCAATTAAATCAGGCTACATGCTGAATTACAAAGCTGGAAATTACGATCAACTGAAAAGAATACTATCTCTTTTCGGTCCCATGGTATCAGTTACTGGAAAAACTGTCAGCAATGCATGGGAATCTTTGAAAAAGTGACTGAATGAGGCGGTATTTGAATGTATCACTAGTGTTTGAAGAATAATAGGTTGGGTGTGAAATGGATATGCAGCCTTATTAAGCTAGAGATCCACAAGAAGAAGATGATGTGGAAAGAATATCATGAGAATAAGAGTGAGAGCAGCTATGAAATATATAAAGCTCAGGCCAGAAAAGTAATGAGTATTGTGAGAAAAGCTAAAACAGAGTATGAAAAGAAATTGGCCATGCAAGCTAAAGACAATCCAAAAGAATTTTATCATTATGTCACAAGCAAAAGAAAGAATGAATGTGGAAGAATAACATCTGCATTCAATAAATAAATAAATTATTTATCGAATGCAGATGGTACACGAGTGTCGGAAGCTAATGAGATCATTCGGTTAATGAGTGCTCACTTTGCTAAGATATATCAACCAGATGTGTGTAACATGGTGTACAGTGCTACTGCTACATTGGATGAAGAGGTTCATGAAAATGAGGTTGAAGAGCTGTTGCATAACCTGGATAAGAATTTGTCAATAAGAACAGATGGAATATCTGCCCCTGTTTGTTAAAGGAATGTTCAGCTGAATTGGCTAGGCCTTTCACACATTTGTATAACCTGAGTGTCAGCTCAGGAATGGAAGGAATGTATGATAGTTCCATTGCACAAAGGTGGTACAAAAACTTGTGTGTCTAACTACTGACCTATTAGTATCTCTGGTGTGGTAGTGAAGATTTTAGAGAAGTTGGTAAGAACTCACATACAGAAATGGGTAGACAAACATGCTATACTCTGCAAGGAACAGCATGGGTTTACTAAAGGAAGATCATGTTTTAGTAATTTGCTCATATTTTATAATAATGTTACAGCTGAGTTGGATAAAGGGAATGGATACACGATGATAATGTTGGATTTTTCTAAGGCATTTGATAGGATACCACATGATAGGCTGTTGTGTAAACTGGAGAATTTGGGATTGGAACATAATCTATTGACTTGGATCAGGGGATGGTTGACAGACAAATAACAAAAAATGATATACAGAATCTGACAGATTTAAGGTAACCAATGGTGTACCTCAGGGTTCAGTCCTTGAGCCATTATTGTTCAATCTATACATTAATGACATCAAGCAGGGGCTATCATCAGATTTGCGATTGTTTGCTGATGATGCAAAGATAGGCAGGGCAATCAGGGATGCTACTGATATTCAGCAATTACAAAATGATTTGAATAGACTGGAAATCTGGACAAACGAAAATGGCTGTCAGTTTAATGTTAGTAAGTGTCAAGTTATGCACTTTGGCATGATTAGAGTTCCAGCGGCATATTATATTAGCGAGGTTATGCTACAAGAAACTGAAGAGGCAAGGGATCTTGGTGTATTGGTGGATAAGAATTTAAAGTTCAAAGGTCACATAGCAAAGTCACAAATACAACTCAGATGATAACTGCTATGTTGAAGCAAACCTTGACATATAAGGAAGTAATTTTGCATCTTTATAAGGTTTTGATAAGACCACACTTGGATTACTGTGTGCAGATTTGCTCTCCCGAGTTCCAAGGGGATAAAGAAGTTGTTGAAAGGGTGTGCAAAGAAGAGTTACAAAGATTATATCTGGATTATAGGATTTAGATTATGAAGACAGATTGCAAGTATGCGGATTGCAGACTGGTTAACAGGAGAAAGAGGGGTAATATGATAGATGCCTATAAACTTTTGAATAGGTGTTATAGGATATCAAATGATGAAATTTTTCTTTATATGGAAGGTGGGGAGAAAACACGGGAGCATCCATGGAAGTTGAATTTATTTGCAGTCAAGAAAGGGGTAAGAGCTAGGTTTTTCTCCCAGAGAGCAGTGAGTGAGTGGAATAATTTGCCCTTATGGAGTAGTGAGTGCATCTAGTGTGAATGAATTCAAGGATAGGTATAATAGCTGGGTTGGGTAATTTACAGCCTCCCTCGATGAGTCCTCGACTCCCTGGAGGTCTCAGATAATAATAAAAAAATCTGACAAATAATCTGACAGCATAGTAAATGCAAATAATTGGTACACATTTTTAGAGAATATAGAGAAAGTTGCAACAGTATTTGTTAATAATATCACTATGTGATTTTGACAAATAAATATCTATTATAAAACAGAAATACAATAATTGTTACTATACAAGATACACCACAGATATTTGTAGCTTCTGGGTTAGGATGAACAAAAAATACAATAAAAGGCTAACTAGCTGGAACCATAACATTACTAAAATACATAAAAACATGTAAGAACTGTTACAATATAAGTTGAAAGGAAATTTTTATGTATTTTAGTTCATGTTAGTTAGCCTTTTATTTTATTTTTTTGTCCTAACCCAGAATAAGCCAAAAGTATTGTGGCAAAACTAGTAGGTTTTCATTTTTATATTGTTGCAACCAAAATAAACCCATTGTATTTCCTTTTATAATATCACTGTAGAATTATTAACTTTTACACTGATGGACATGCAAAGAACAATATATATAACCTCTCTTAATTGTTAATTTTAGCTTCCCATAGCATGACCTGTTTCCATCAAAGGTACTACAACTGGAAAGGTATTTTCCCAGTTTGTAAGAAATGCCAACTATATTTTCTAGGTAGTACGATTTTAATCGCCAATGAAACACCAATGTTTTGTTTATTGGTGGCATGAATGGCTGGCACATAAAACATGTTTGGTCACGAGCATGGGTCCTGGCTACTACTCTTCCTTTTTATTCTTATATGCAGTGCAAAATATTTAGAGCAGTGTTTCTCAACATGGGGCATACGCCCCACGGGGGGGGATTAGAAAATGATGTTGCATTCCTCACCTCATCACTGATATACTCAAAACACTCACCATTGTCGGGGGGGGGGGACATCAAAATCTTTGAGGTGTGGCATGATCCAAAAAACATTGGGAAATGCTGCTTTAGAGGAATATCAAATAATGTTGAGACCCAGAAACTCTTCCCTTTGAGGGTAAAGCAATCAAGTAGTTCTGCAGACCTATTATAAAACACTATAACACAATTGTAAGTGGAGGTTTCTGTGGTTTAGAAGTTCATAAAGCATACTTCGGTAATTGGACCACATTTTTTTTTTTATTAAGCTAAAAGCACAATAAAGAAACATTCTTGTAAATTCTGTTAGCTTTATTTGTATGGAATTTACCAAAGAATAGAACGAGCGATTCTGAGAGAAAGGATTTCAGACACTAGATCAGAATTAGCACAAATAAGCTGAGATACATTTTCTCTACATAATGAGTTAGCCACATCTCTTCCGTCCGACCTGTGGAACAACATAGACACCATCACATATAACAGAGCTGCAGCAATTTCTGATCAGAAGAAGCATACTTTAATCAAAAAATTTAACTTCACAAAAAAAAAAAAAAAAAAAAAAAAAAAAAAAAAAAACACCTAGATTATTCCAAAGTAGTTATTAACCTTTCTTCAAGAGTCCTATCAAGAACCGGAAAAAACCTACTCCTGAAAGGTTAACTTTGCCTTAATGCCACGTTTGATACCAAAAATTGACATAATCGCTCAAATAGAAAAAGAAATAAGAAATTAACCTGGTGATACATCAGATCTCATCCGCATACAGAGCACAGCATTACTATTGCAAAGCAAATTACCTCAAAGGAATCTTCCTTACAAGGAATACATATCCCTCAATAGAAATCAGAAAAAAATATCGTTATAATCAAAGCAGATAAAGGGAATGCAACAGTATTTTTGAACTCTGAAGATTATAACATAAAATGGAAACTCTTCTTGAAGATTCTAATACCTATAAACCTTTAGACAGAGATCCCACATGGTGCACTTACAATAAAACCAATGATCTAATTAAAAAGATGCCTAATTGGACTGAAGAACTTAAAAGAACTCTACAATCAAAACATCCTTTAGTTCCAAGAATTTATAGTGTACCAAAAATACATAAGATAGGTATTCCCTTAAGACCGATAGTGGATGGAAGAGATTCTCCGACCTCTAATTTAGCAAAACATCTCACCAATGATTTTACCTCACACAGGAAAAACATCTTTCATCAAGAACAGTGCACATTTTATTGAGAAGGTAACTGTGAATCTCCTTGAAGACCTCTTTCCTCCGGACATCGTAGATCTTTATAAACATTGTATAAATAATACTTTTTTCATGTATCAAGACAAATTTTGGAAACAAAAAGAATGATTGGCTATGGGCTTTTCCCTCTCTCCGGCTTTAGCTAACCTATTTATGGAAAATTTTGAAAATAATGCTTTAATCAATTATCATAAAAAACCAAAAATTTGGCTACGCTATGTAGACTACATTTTCATCATATGGCCAGGAACAACAGATGAACTCATAGCTTTCAAAGATTACCTGAATAATTTACTTTAGAACAAGAAGAACTTAGAAAACTTCCTTTTCTTGACATCCTATTAGAAGTCAACGAAAAAGATAATAAACTTTCTTTCTCGATATATAGAAAACCCACCAACACAGGAAGATTTCTTAATGCGGCCTCACACCACCCTTTTCCATGCTATCAAAAACCTGTTATCAAATACTTGTTTTGCTAATGATTAATCTTCTATTCTGTTTAAGTAAACATAACTTACATCAGCTCTGCTCACACGTTCCTGAATACTAACAGCAGCAACTTCTTTCCAGATATCTTCATTTTTTTTATCAAAGAAAGCATTGTGGCAATAAATTTCAATAACAAAGTCAAGGTTTCTGCCTGGTCTATGAAGAGAACCAGTTTGAAGTACCTGCCAGGCCAGTGAAACCTTTATCAAATACATTAATAAAAGGCAAAGATACAGATGCCTTGGCAGCACTCATGTCTTTTAAGTAGTGCAAGACAAGGCAACTCTAATGGTGAGGATTGTATTCTCATAACCTCTCTTGTCAAAATATTTGAAACTTCCAAAGTTTCTACATATATTTGGCTTTGAAATAAATCTGAAATAACAATATCAGGTCAGTGACTAGATATTGTTATTTCTAACCAAATTCTCAGATCTATAAGTTAAGATGGTTTTAAACAGTGTCTTGTATATAGATAGTTTAACATTTTCACGAAACTCTTTAGTCCATATAAATTTACTCAACTGTTTTAATTCAACACCTTCAAAGTAAGTTGTGTCTAAATTCCTGATTTTCATATCAGATTTGTTTACAGCAGTTATTCAATTTACTAAAGAATATGGAACATTTGCACTGAATTTATTTGAGAGTTGGGTAACTAAGAGACTTCCACACAACTTTATTTTTAAGAAAATGTAGAGAAATGACTTAGACTTAACATAATGTTCAATTCATGCATTCTCATGGTGAGCTTTGTTAGTAGATATTTACATGGATATTGAATTAATGACAACTTGGGATTTAAGTGACTAAACTGTATTCTTATTAGCTTAAACCAAATAAAATAAAGGAATTTCATATGCTGGGATATCATCTAGTTAAAACCAAATCCCACTGTCCTCGTAAGGAAACCAGGGCAAGCAGTGCAAAGTCAACTAATGGAATAACCCTAAATCACCATCAGCAAAACCCAAGATTAATACCATCAACCTAAGAGGGTTCAATAGAAATGAAGTGGCATTACCAAAACAAAGACAAAAACAAGTAAGACTCTTCTAGATAACAAATACAGAATGTTACATTCAGGCAGGAATAGCTATAGTATTCAATACTAGACAAGGATAATTCTGAATGGCAGGCAATTTGTCAGACAAGGAAGGTGACAACACAAAGGAAAAGCAGTCCTTATGAGATCAATAAAAAGCAGAGAAGAATATATAGGAATTGATATATATTATTATTATTTGACACCTCCAGGGAGTCCAAAGACTCATTGAGAGAGAGTGTGCCAACAGCATCAAACAATTGATTCCTTTCCAACTACTAACCATGCTCAAACTTGTTAACTTTTTGAGTGAGCTATTAGTAGCAGAGGCTCTACCAATCGACCAACCTTTGCTGCATATAAACAGCATATTATACACAAACTGCATAGGGGTGTGATGTTTCAAATTATACATTTTTATTTTTATTTATTTAAATGTGTGTGAGAGAGAGAGAAAATTTCACTATGTTCTTTTCTCAACCTGAAAAGATATCTTGATATATATAAAACAGCATATTATACACAAGTTGCATGGGCATGTTTTTCAATTATATGTCTTTATTTGTGTGTGCACACATGCCTGCTAAGAAGGCTGGATAGTTTAATGGAAAGAGTAAAAAGATAAAAACATTCATAAATTTTATGAATGATTTTTTAAAATTTCATCAGATGCTAATACTGCTCCTGCAAGGGGAGGTAAGTGATAAACTGAAGTGTCATGATAGTGTAACTGATACCAAGGGTTCATTCATGTTCTATGATTAATTTACTGCTTGTAATTTTAAAATCACTAATATTTGTTAAAAGTCTTAAAACAAGTACTTACTGTAGCCAGATCTTTCTGAGTCATGCCTTTTCCTTGTCTTCCTTGTTGAATCAACCTTCCAACATCCAATCCGACAGTTTCATGATGTAGCTGTTCTGTTTCTCTATCCAATTTTGCTGTATTCAAAGTGGTTGGATGCTGCTTGTTAGTTGCTGCATTAACTGCAAGAGAAAAATAACCAGTATTCTGAAATTATTTTAGGAAATTTGGTTTTTGCATCACGATACATCTATACATTAAAAAATTTTTGAAATTATAAATTTTAGTAGTACAGAATACTAAAAAAAATTGCCAAAATGCAAGTGAGAAGACGTCAAAAATGAGCATCTTTTTTTAAAAATTTTAAATAAAAGTAATAAAATTTTATACAACTATAATTTTTTCTAAAATGAAATAAAATTCTTCTAAATAAGTTATTCTAAGTTCGAAATAACTTGTTTCCTTACTGTATTAATTCCAGTTCTCCATTCTGCAACACTTATGAACAGCTGCCATTATCATTTTTCATTTGGTGTCTATTTAATTTTGTGATGTAATAATTTGGTGTCTATTATATTTTAAAGCAATAAATGCTGAAGCTCAGGAAGAAAATAATTCAAACATACAGTAACAAGCAAAATATATGCTTGTTACTGTATGTTTTCAGCTGTCCTTTGATTTCTTATATATATAAAAAAGTTTGTAATCTCTGACCTAGGATTACCATCCTGCCAGTCTCCAGACCAAGGGTCAGGTGATAAATCCATTCAGGTCTCCAATGTGACACCATTAGACC